>NW_027403731.1:0-2712 GCF_003265705.2 Callorhinus ursinus
GGAAAATATCTAAAACTGATGTTGAGATGCCGGGACATGGATAAATGCAGCTGGGACGTGTTCCCCTTTTTGGTGTAGGAATTAGTGGAAACAGAATAGCTTGTGGCTTTTTCATTTCTTTTTAGTAAAATATTTAGAAATCCCAGGGCGCCTGGGTGGCTCAGTATGTTAAGCCTCTGCCTTCAGCTCAGATCATGATCTCCGGGTCCAGGGATGGAGCCCCGCACAGGTCTCCCTGCTCAGTGGAGAACCTGCTAGACCAAAGAAGCTAGACCAAGAAAAAAGAGCACTCTCTGTATGATTGCATTTATTTAAATTATTTTTTAAATGCAAACAGATACACAGTGAGAGAAACAGAGCAGAAGTTGCTAGGACGGGGGAGGGGAGGGGCTGGAGGGATTACAGAGTACCTCAAGGAAGCCTTTGTAGTGATGGACAGGTTCACTATGTTGATTGTGGTGCTGGTTTCCTGGGTGTATTCATATGTCAAAACTTACGCCTGCCATATAACCCAGCCATTCCACTATCTGCGTACCGACCCAAGAGAAGTACACAGGCCCAACTATAGTTACCAGAAGCAGGTCACTGACGGTTTTTACCAAGAATATAGTTTCTTCAGAAAACTCCATTTGGCTAATTTCTGTTTCTTGATGAGTTTTCTGAACATTAAAGATGAACAACCTCCATTTTCCCCCTTCCATTTAAAATGTACTAAAATTATATTCATTGGTATCAGATTTTCCTTGCAAATATAAGATTTTTTATATTGGGGGTGCCTGAGTGGCTCAGTTGGTGAAACATCTGCATTCACCTCAGGTCATGATCTTAGGGTCCAGGGATCAAGTCCCACATCGGGCTCCCTGCCTAGTGGGGAGCCTCCTTCTCCCTCTGCCTCTGCGTCTTCTCTCCGCTCATGCTCTCTCTCTTGCTACATCTCTCTCTCAAATAAATAAATAAACAAGTAATCTTAAAAAAAGATTTCTCATTTGGGTCAAATTCGCAATTAGAATTTGCCTACACACATCTTAGTTCTGTTATTCCTGAATGCTCAGGAGTCAGGCTTTTACCACATGCACAGTTTTAGCCACCGTGAAATCATCTTCTTACTGTTCCTAGCAATAAAAGTCATTATGAATTCTGCTTTTTAGAAAAATACTTATCATTTGTTTAAACCATCTCACAGAGAAATATTGAGCATATCCCTCAGTTGCCTAGATGCCCTTTGGTGTTGGCTCATTGTACAGCCTGTCCAATTTTCCCTTATTCTTCTTTTCTCTGTGTGCAGCAGTATCTGCTCCGGGACCTGTAAGCGATTTTCAGGGTTAGAGTATCCACAGGAATATGAAGGCAGATCAGAGAGTCTCAATTCACTTGTCAACAACTTCATTCATCATTTAAAAAAAATGACAATTGGAACATCTATTCGTTTTGCAAAAATCAGTGATTTTGATATAAACCAGTATTGGCTTATATGTGGGGAAATGAGTACATTGAGGGAAAGCTAAAGCAGGGGCTAGATAACCCCTCCCAGGACGGAAATGTGGCACTATATCTCTTAAATACAATGTAATTTGAGAAGGTGAGTCCCTGTGTGCTAATAGGAAAATTACTCTAATTTGCTAAATGAAACAGGAAGTCACAGTAGTATGAACAGTGACTAAATAAGAAGAGGGTTATACGTAAATCTATTCGTGGGCATGGAAAGTTTCGGACGATACACAAGAAACCATCAATCCGATTCTGCAGGCTCTACCCAATCCATGGCCGCCCTTCAGTGTTCCCTGAGCATAAGACCTGTCTCCCCAGGAAGAAGAACCAAGTGTCAGCTACAGATGACAGGCCCAATGAGGAGAGAAGGGAAAAACTAAGGACAAGGATTTGAGCATATGAACAGTTAGAGTGCCAGGAGAATCCGTTCTAGATCCTGGGAAGCTCTGAGGAGGAGGAATGATCTGTAAGTGGAAATAAACCACTGGCCTATAGCTCCTCCAAATTTGTCCCAAACCCTCCACACCCACCTCTACTCCCTAGCTTGAGCACATCTTGCCACACCATTCCCACCTTCCGGCTCAGGGTTCAGGATTGCCAAGGAAGGGTGAGGGCAGACCCTGACTTGATGCCATGGCTTTTTCTGCTCTTTGGGGCATGTGGCCTATGGCTTGGTGTTTGCCTAACTCTGTGACTGACATTGAGTTTTGTTCAGTGTTTAGAGGGTACCTGGTGTCTGACACCAGGGCACAAAGCTGATATACCCAGTAGGGAGATTAAGAAACTGACTTTAGATGAGACAGACCGAAGCCAACGAAAGGAATCATGGACATGCCAACTCTAATCTTAGGAATGTTGGCTCTCAGTGAAGGCAGATAAAACTTGTTTTTTTTTTAATTTTATCAACTGTTAATACACTACAGAGCCATGGGCCACCCAGATCAATTTGCAAGTCCTCTTAGGTAGCCTAGGCATTCCAGGGCTCATAAGTGCACAGACGATATACACCCGAGTGCCCCTGCATAAGTATAAGTTTACCCAGCATCTCATTACCAGTTGGCTCTAGAGCCCACATCTATAAGCATGTATGGCGTGTCAAGCTCTGTTCGGAAAGCTTCACATCTGTCCTAATTTCATTGTCACACAACCCTCTGGCCATATTCCCAAGGCGACATACCTGATGAGGTGTAAAGCAGGGGGTTTGTTTGAACCCACACAGACTGA
>NW_027403732.1:0-2711 GCF_003265705.2 Callorhinus ursinus
GTCTAAAAAAAATGAGACTTTGTGCTCTGTGTCATGTATTTTTGTAACTATATAATAAATTGTAAATATATAATAAATAAATAAACAAACAAACAAGGAATCTTTGTATTTTCCAAGGGGGACTGAATTCATCCTTTCTAATAATGTCATCTAAAATTTGCATGACTGGGGCGCCTGGGTGGTGCAGTCTGTTGGGCGTCTGCCTTCGGCTCAGGTCATGGTCCAGGGTCCTGGGATCGAGCCCCGCATCGAGCTCCCTGCTCGGCGGGAAGCCTGCTTCTCCCTCTCCCACTCCCCCTGCTTGTGTTCCCTCTCTTGCCGTCTCTCTCTCTGTCAAATAAATAAATAAATCTTTAAAAATAAAATAAAATAAAATAAAATAAAATAAAATAAAATAAAATAAAATAATAAAATAAAATAAAATAAAATAAAATTTACATGACTGAACAAACCAATGTTTACAAGAGGGCAGGGGGAAGGGGATAGCTGAAATAGGTAGTGGGATGAAGGAGGCACCTGTCCTGATGAGCACTGGGTGACTATGGAAGTGTTGAATCACTATATTGTACACTCGAAACTAATATAATATTGTATGTTAGCTATATGGGAATTAAAATTTAAAAATAAAAATAAAAAATGAAAATTACATGACTCTTGGAAACCTTAACATGGTTTTCATCTTTAGTAAGTTCCAGGTTGGCAGATGTTTCCAATCTCTTCCCTTTTAGACTGAGATCATGTATGTCTAGTCAGAAGAAGAAAATCAGGTTATCTCTATCAGTTAAGAATGAACTGAGAGGGGGCGGAGCAAGATGGCGGAGGAGTAGGAGACCTGGATTTCGTCTGGTCTCAGGAATTCAGCTGAATAGGGATCAAACCATTCTGAACACCTACAAACTCAAGAGGAGATTGAAGATAAGAATAGTAACAACACTCTGAACAGAAAAGCGACCACTTTATGGAAGGTAGGACGTAAGGAGAAGTGAATCCGAGGCGATATTCGGGAGGATAGACGGCGGGGGAGGGGGCCTCCGTCGGCCACTTCTGGCAAGTGATAGAGCCAGGGAGCAGAAAATTGGACCTTTTATTTATTTTTTTTATTTTTAATTTTTTATTGTTATGGTAATCACCATATATTACATCATTTGTTTTGGTGTAGTGTTCCATGATTCATTGTTTGTGCATAACACCCAGTGCTCCACACAGAACGTGCCCTCCTTAATACCCATCACCAGGCTAACCCATCCCCCTACCCTCCTCCCCTCTAGAAACCTCAGTTTGTTTTTCAGAGTCCATCATCTCTCCTGGTTCGTCTCCCCCTCTGACTTACTCCCCTTCATTCTTCCTCTCCTGCTATCTTCTTCTTTTTCTTTTTTCTTAACATATATTGAGTTATTTGTTTCAGAAGTACAGATCTGTGATTCAACAGTCTTACACAATTCACAGCACTCACCGTATCACATACCCTCCCCAATGTCTATCACCCAGCCACCCCATCCCTCCCACCCCCGACCACTCCAGCAACCCTCAGTTTGTTCCTGAGATTAAGAATTCCTCATATCAGTGAGGTCATATGATACATGTCTTTCTCTGATTGACTTATTTCACTAAGCATAACACCCTCCAGTTCCATCCACGTCGTTGCAAATGGCAAGATCTCATTCCTTTTGATGGCTGCATAATATTCCATTGTGTATATATACCACTTCTTCTTTATCCATTCATCTGTCGATGGACATCTTAGCTCTTTCCACAGTTTGGCTATTGTGGACATTGCTGCTATAAACATTGGGGTGCACGTACCCCTTCGGGTCCCTACATTTGTATCTTTGTGGTAAATACCCAGTAGTGCAATTGCTGGATCGAATGGTAGCTCTAATTTCAACTGTTTGAGGAACCTCCATACTGTTTTCCAGAGGGGTTACACCAGCTTGCATTCCCACCAACAGTGTAGGAGGGTTCCCCTTTCTCCACATCCCCACCAACATCTGTTGTTCCCTGACTTGTTAATTTTAGCCATTCTGACGGGTGTGAGGTGGTATCTCATTGAGGTTTTGATTTGGATTTCCCTGATGCCGAGCGATGTTGAGCAAAAATCGGACCTTTTAGAAGCCGGCTCCGCTGAGGGACGTTGCTCCACTGGCTAAGCGGGGGGTGGAACCCTCGCGGGACAGTGTGGTCTCAGGACCCTCGGGGTCACAGAAAGACTGGGGGTGCCTGAGTGCAGCCGAGCTCCCAGGTATGAGAGTGGGGAAGCCAGCTGCAGAGACAGAGCCGAGGCGCAGGCTCTCAACTCGGGGTTGCCATTAACTGCGATCAGTGCCACACAGTCGGGCCACTGCTCCTCCAGCAGGGACCCAACAAGCAGCAGAGCTGGGGAGACTCCCCTTCCTCCCCAGGGAGGAGCGGCGCGGGAGCGCACCGCAGGGATCTGCTGGGTTTGGAGACTCCACACGGGGTCGGGTGCCAGAGATAGAAACGCTCAATCACAGGCTGGGTGAGCACGGAGTGTGGCCGGAGACCGGGGAGACGGGAGTGACTGCTTTTCTCTGGGGGTGCACTGAGGAGCGGGGCCCCAAGTTCTCAGCTCCTCCGGGCAAAGATTGGGAGACCACAATTTTCACTCTGGTCCTCCAAAGATGTACCGAGAGATTGCAGGGAACAAAAGCTCCTGAGAGCAAACCGGAGCAGCTTGCTTAGCCTGGACTCAC
>NW_027403733.1:0-2711 GCF_003265705.2 Callorhinus ursinus
GAATAGAGGTGCTCATAATATGTTCTTATAATTGTTTGTATTTCTTTTGTGTTGGTTGTGATCTCTTCTCTTTCATTTATGATTTTGTTGATTGGGGTCATTTCTCTTTTCTTTTTGATCAGTCTGGCCAGGGGTTTATCAATCTTGTTAATTCTTTCAAAGAACCAGCTCCTAGTTTCTTTGATCTGTTCTACTGTTCTTTTGGTTTCTATTTCATTGATTTCTGCTCTGATCTTTATGATTTCTCTTCTCCTGCTGGGTTTAGGCTTTATTTGCTGTTCTTTCTCCAGCTCCTTTAGGTGTAGGGTTAGATTGTGTATTTGAGACCTTTCTTGTTTCTTGAGAAAGGCTTGTATTGCTATATACTTTCCTCTCAGGACTGCCTTTGCTGTGTCCCAAAGATTTTGGACAGTTGTGTTTTCATTTTCATTGCTTTCCATGAATTTTTTGAATTCTTCTTTAATTTCCTGGTTGACCCATTCATTCTTTAGTAGGTTGCTCTTTAGCCTCCATGTATTTGAGTTCTTTCCGACTTTCCTCTTGTGATTGCGTTCTAGTTTCAAAGCATTGTGGTCTGAAAATATGCAGGGAATGATCCCAATCTTTTGGTACCGGTTGATTTCTGATTTGAGACCTAGGAGGTGATCCATTCTGGAGAATGTTCCATGGGCACTAGAGAAGAATGTGTATTCCGTTGCTTTGGGATGGAATGTTCTGAATATGTCTGTGAAGTCCATTTGGTCCAGTGTGTCATTTAAAGTCTTTATTTCCTTGTTGATCTTCTGCTTAGATGATCTGTCCATTTCAGTCAGGGGGGTGTTAAAGTCCCCCAGTATTATTGTATTGTTGTCAATGTGTTTCTTTGCTTTTGTTATTAATTGCCTTATATAATTGGCTGCTCCCGTGTTCGGGGCATAGATATTTACAAGTGGTAGATCTTCTTGTTGGATAGACCCTTTAAGTAGGATATAGTGTCCTTCCTCATCTCTTATTACAGTCTTTGTTTTAAAATCTAGTTTGTCTGATATAAGGATTGCCACCCCAGCTTCCTTTTGGTATCCATTAGCATGGTAAATGGTTTTCCACCCCCTCACTTTCAATCTGGGGTGTCTTTGGATCTAAAATGAGTCTCTTGCAGTCACCATATGGATGGGTCTTGTTTTTTAATCCAATCTGATAGCCTGTGTCTTTTGATTGGGGCATTGAGCCCATTTACATTCAGGGTAACTATTGAAAGGTATGAATTTAGTGTCATTGTATTGCCTCTAAAGTGACTCTTACTCTATGTTGTCTGTGTTCCTTTCTGATCTTTGCTGCTTTTAGTCTCTCTCTTTGCTTAGAGGCCCACTTTCAATATTTCTTGGAGGACTGGTTTCATGTTTGCAAATTCCTTTAGTTTTTGTTTGTTCTGGAAGCTTTTGATCTCTCCTTCTATTTTCAATGACAGCCTAGCTGGATATAGTATTCTTGGCTGCATATTTTTCTCGTTTAGTGCTCTGAAGATATCTTGCCAGTCCTTTCTGGCCTGCCAACTCTCTGTGGATAGGTCTGTTGCCAATCTAATATTTTTACCATTGTAGGTTACATATCTCTTCTCCTGAGCTGCTTTCAGGATTTTCTCTTTGTCTCTGAGACTCGTAAGTTTTACTATTAGATGTCGGGGTGTTGACCTATTTTTATTGATTTTGAGAGGGGTTCTCTGTGTCTCCTGGATTTTGATGCCTTTTTTCCTTCCTCACATTAGGGAAGTTCTCTACTATTATTTGCTCCAATATACCTTCTGCCCCTCTCTCTCCTTCTTCTTCTTCTTGGATCCCAATTATTCTAATGTTGTTTCGTCTTATCGAATCACTTATCTCTCGAATTCTGCCCTCGTGATCCTGTAGTTGTTTCTCCCACTTTTTCTCAGCCTCTTTACTTTCCATCATTTGGTCTTCTATATCACTGATTCTCTCTTCTGCCTCATTTATCCTAGCAGTTAGTGCCCCCATTTTTGATTGCACCTCATCAATAGCCTTTTTGATTTCGACTTGGTTAGATTTTAGTTCTTTTATTTCTCCAGAAAGGGTTTCTCTAATAACTTCCACGCTTTTTGAAGCCCACTTAGTATCTTTAAAGTCATGATTCTGAACTCTAGGTCCGATATCGTACTAATGTCCGTATTGAGTAGGTCCCTGGCTGACGGTACTACCTCTTGTTCTTTTTGCTGAGGTGATTTTTTTCGTCTTGTCATTTTGTCCAGAGGAGAATAGATGAATGAGAGAATAAAATGCTAACAGGTTTACAAGGTCCCCAGCAAATATACTGTACACAAATCAGAAAAGACCTTAAACCAGGGGAAAAGAAAGGGAATGAAAGAAAAAAGAAAGAGAAAAAAAGAAAAAAAAGATAAAAACAAAAACAGAACAATACAAAAAAAGCAGAATGTGATCAAATATGATCAGCCTCGTGCATAGATCAGTGCCACACACTAGATTTTGGGCGTATTTTGGTCTGTTAGAAAAAAGTGCCTCTAAAATTTTAAAGGAAGAAAGACATATATGTACAAAATAAGGGTTGATACAATGAAGGGATAGAAGATGACTGTAAAGATGAAAATTATAAAAGATTATATAAAAGGTTTTGATAAGATAAGAAGTTGTTTGAAAAAAGAAAGAAGATTTTAAAAAAAGAAAAAAGGGAGAGAATGTGATCAGGCAGGAGACCAGAAC
>NW_027403734.1:0-2711 GCF_003265705.2 Callorhinus ursinus
ATTCCACCTCTTCTTCCAAAATGACACTGGCCCAAGGCTTTCATGGGAAAAGTGGAAGGCTACCTAATGAATGGTTCACACCTAATTTTCCCTTCTGTCATATTTCTCTGCACTTACCTTCTTAGTTGGGCAAACTCTAACATATCAATGGAACATGAAAATGCTCTGAATCTTCCATCGCAGCCTTTTGAGGACCCCTTGTGAGGTAAGAAACTAGTGTATCCCACAACAGCGTGTTTTAAAACTATCATCTACAGAATAGTACAGCCAAAATCACTACATTTTTACCCTAAACTTCATGAAGCAGAACATTGTCTTTTTCTTTTCTTCTTTTACTTAAATTCCACTTAGTTAACATGCGGTGTAATAATCGCTTCAGGCGTAGGATTTAGTGATTCCTCACCTCCATATTACACCCATTGCTGATCCCAACAAGTACCCTCCCTAATTCCCAACACCAATTTAACCCTTCTCCCCATGCACCTGCCCTCCAGCAACCCTTGGTTTGTTCTCTAAGGTTGAGTCTTTTTCCTCATTTGCCTCTCTCTTCCCTGCCCCCCACAACTATGTTCATCTATTTTCTTTCTGAAGTTCCACATATGAGTGAGATCATAGGAGATTTCTCTTTCCTTACTGATTTTGCTTTGCTTAATCCACTCTAGGTCCATCCACATCCTTGGAAATGGTAAGATTACCAATGACGTTGTCTTTCTTGGAAAAGTGAAATCACTCTTCCAAATTACTCCTCAACTCATCTGTTTCTCATGTCACTTGAGTGTGGTCTGGTTTACTGCAGCCTCCAGGGCCCACCTGGAGGACTGTCCTGCACCCTCCTAACAGACCATTATCACCATCCCCAGGCAGAGGCAGTGCACAATACTGAAGTTGGGGGACGGCTCTGGGGCTTGTTGCCACCACACCTGTGCTCTGGGGCACAGGGACACCCTGCTGAACTCAGACTGCTGCTAAAGATCCCATTACCTGCACTGTCTATGAGAGGGGACAGGGGGCATCCCACTGAAGTTGAGGGCTGTGTGCCGTCCTTACATGCACTCTTCCTGGGGAACACGGGAAACCCTGAAATGTCTGCAACCCACCCCACAAAACTCAGGTGAGCAAGTGTCCTAGAATTCACAGGTCTGGGGGATATGGCCAGTTGATGGACATTTGGCAGAAAAGACTTTCAAGGGGAACAGAAAACTCATCTGAGTTGGCAGCATTAGCTCACTGCCTGTAGCCTTCTAGGACGCCCACCTCCCACCAAGCCCACACCCTATCCCCAGAACACACAACCCAGCCCACAGGACAGACTCACCCAGCCAGGAACTACTCAGGTCAACTCTTTTGGAGCGCCCTTTCACCTACCACACCTCTGCATCCCTGGGCAGCTTCAGGTCCACCCTCAGAGAGGTAGCTCCAACCCCATATGGTGATTGGTCAGGGAGGGTTGTGCCCTGAGCCCGCTGGATGCTGCACCTGCCTGTACCGTGCAACCCACCCTCACACCAGTGCCTCTCTGTGAGTGCAGGTGGTCCTAGAGGCACCTCCTAGCCCCAACACCTGCCTCAGTGGGGCAGGCATGGGTGGGGTCATGGGCAGGGCCGCCCACACATCTGGCCCCTTTTGCTGACCCCTCTGGCTGCAGACCACCCCCAGAGGTCTGCCCCTTCACTTCCTGCACCAACCCTGCCTACAGAGCTGTTTCTGGCTCCCAGCAAGTTTAGCTGATCTCAGACCCTCCAAGGCTTGGACTTTAGGAAATGCCATGGTTTCCCACAATTCCAAGGCAATTTTAAACCCAAAATGTAATGCTCTTAGCGGGAAGAGCTTC
Organism: Callorhinus ursinus; assembly: GCF_003265705.2. NCBI lineage: Eukaryota > Metazoa > Chordata > Mammalia > Carnivora > Otariidae > Callorhinus > Callorhinus ursinus. Next base: position 1,832 of record NW_027403734.1, read on the forward strand.
AAATCCTGGTCTCACCCAGGAAGTGGATAGTGCTTCTTAGACCTTCAAAACATCCTTGTAGGATGAGCCCTTTTAAGCTAGAACATATATACATATGCCTGGTTCTGCAGGGAAATATCCAGGATGAAGAATAGCCACCCTTCTGTGCTGTTGGAGTTGTGAACCAGGAACATTTATTTTTCATTTAAAAATAAAGTATACTGTTATTGTCAATACTAAATGAACAAACCCTTTTAAACAGTTTAGAAAGAAATGAAGAGTTTTATTCAAACCTACCTCAGGATAGCGGCCTGGGAGACACAATCTTCACAAGAAGGGAGTGCTCCAGGGAAGGATCATTTGGGGCAGGTTTATATGTTTGTTCTGTGTTGTTTTACATACAGAGTTACACATCATCATGGGGAAGAACATTCCAGAATGTTACAGAATTTTTCTTATGTTTTCAGTTTGTGCAAATCAATATGACTTGAATCTTATGGGAATCAGAGAGGTTTTTTGTTTTTCTTATCTTTATGTTTGCAATGGTATTTTTTGGTTATGTTTTTCTTCTCAAAGCAGATGTACAATATGTGTTTGGGGATGAAACAGGGCCCATGCTTTGAGGTTTTACCCAGCAGTTATGAGCTTGGTAAAATGTTAAAGGATATTTTCCATGGGACCCCAGGATCAGAGGCCATGGTTGGTAAAAGTTAAAAATCACCATTATCATTATAATTACTATTAAAGGGAAGAATGTGAGGCAAAACACCTTTAACATTATTACCGAGAAATCATGTTGAAAAAGTAGACCAAACCTGGGGGCATCACACTGCCTGACTTCAAGCTACATTACAAATGTGATCATCAAGACATCATGGTACTGGCACAAAAACAGACACAT
>NW_027403735.1:0-1974 GCF_003265705.2 Callorhinus ursinus
GAGGCACAGAGAACCCCTCTCAAAATCAATAAAAATAGGTCAACACCACGACATCTAATAGTAAAACTTACGAGTCTCAGAGACAAAGAGAAAATCCTGAAAGCAGCTCAGGAGAAGACATATGTAACCTACAACGGTAGAAACATTAGATTGGCAACAGACCTATCCACAGAGACCAGGCAGGCCAGAAAGGACTGGCATGATGTCTTCAGAGCACTAAACGAGAAAAATATGCAGCCAAGAATACTATATCCAGCTAGGCTGTCATTGAAAATTGAAGGAGAGATAAAAAGCTTCCAGGACAAACAAAAACTAAAGGAATTTGCAAACACGAAACCAGCCCTCCAAGAAATATTGAAAGGGGTCCTCTAAGCAAAGAGAGAGCCTAAGCAGCATAGATCAGAAAGGAACACAGACAATATACAGTAACAGTCGCCTTACAGGCAATACAATGGCACTAAATTCATACCTTTCAATAGTTACCCTGAATGTAAATGGGCTAAATGCCAAAATCAAAAGACAAAACTATCAGATTGGATTAAAAAACAAGACCCATCCATATGCTGTCTGCAAGAGACTCGTTTTAGACCCAGAGACACCCCCAGATTGAAAGTGAGGCAGTGGAAAACAATTTACCATGCTAATGGACACCAAAAGAAAGCTGGGGTGGCAATCCGTATATCAGACAAATTAGATTTTAAACCAAAGACTGTAGTAAGAGATGAAGAAGGACACTCTATCCTACTTAAAGGGTCTATCCAAGAAGAAGATCTAACAATTGTAAATATCTATGCCCCTAATATGGGAGCAGCCAAGGATATAAGGCAATTAATATAACAAAAGCGAAGAAACACATTGACAACAATACAATAATAGTGGGGGACTTTAACACCGCCTGACTGAAATGGACAGATCATCTAAGCAAAAGATCTATAAGGAAATAAAGACTTTATTTGACACAGTGGACAAAATGGACTTCACAGACATATTCAGAACATTCCATCCCAAAGCAACAGAATGCACATTCTTCTCTAGTGCCCATGGAACATTCTCCAGAATAGATCACATCCAAGGTCACAAATCAGGTCTCATCCGTTACCAAAAGATTGGGATCATTCCCTGCACATTTTCAGACCACAATGCTTTGAAACTAGAACTCAGTGACAACAGGAAAGTCGGAAAGAACTCAAATACATGCAGGCTAAGGAGCATCCTACTAAAGAATGAATGGGTCAACCAGGAAATTAAAGAAGAATTAAAAAAAATTAGAAACCAATGAAAATGGAAACACAACTGTTCAAAATCTTTCGAATGCAGCAAAGGCATCCTAAGAGGAAACTATATAGCAATACAAGCCTTTCTCAAGAAACAAGAAAGGTCTCAAATACACAACCTAACCCTACACCTAAAGGAGCTGGAGAAAGAACAGCAAATAAAGCCTAAACCCAGCAGGAGAAGAGAAATAATAAAGATCAGACCAGAAATCAATGAAATAGAAACCAAAAGAACAGTAGAACAGATCAACGAAACTAGGAGTTCGTTCTTTGAAAGAATGAACAAGATTGATAAACCCCTGGCCAGACTTATCAAAAACAACAGAGAAAGGACCTAAATCAACAAAATCATGAATGAAAGAGGAGAGATCACAACCAACACCAAAGAAATACAAACAATTATAAGAACATATTATGAGCAGCTCTATGCCAGCAAATTAGATAACCTGGAAGAAATGGATGCATTCCTAGAAATGTATCAACTACCAAAATTGACCCAGGAAGAAATAGAAAACCTAAACAGACCTATAACCACTAAGGAAATTGAAGCAGTCATCAAAAATCTCCCAAGAAACAAAAGCCCAGGGTCAGATGGCTTCTCAGGGGAATTCTATCAGACATTTAAAGAAGAATTAATACCTAATGTCCTGAAACTGTTCCAAAAAATAGAAATGAAAGGAAAATTTCCAAACTCATTTTA
>NW_027403735.1:2074-2710 GCF_003265705.2 Callorhinus ursinus
TGACCAAGTGGGATTTATCCCTGGGCTGCAAGGCTGGTTCAACATCCACAAATCAATCAACGTGATACAATACATTAACAAAAGAAAGTACGAGAATCATATGATCCTCTCAATAGATGCAGAAAAAGCTTTTGACAATGTACAGCATCCTTTCTTGATCACAATCCTTCAGAGTATAGGGATGGAGGGTACATACCTCAACATCATAAAAGCCATCTATGAAAAACCTACAGCAAATATCATTCTCAATGGGGAAAAGCTGAGAGCTTTTCCCCTAAGGTCAGGAACGCGGCAGGGATGTCCACTCTCACCACTGGTACTCAACATAGTATTAGAAGTCCTAGCCACAGCAATGAGACAACAAAAAGAAATCGAAGGCATCCAAATCTGCAAGGAGGAGGAAGTCAAACTCTCACTCTTTGCAGGTGATATGATACTGTATGTGGAAAACCCAAGAGACTCCACCCCAAAACTGCTAGAACTCATACAGGAATTCAGTAAAGTGGCAGGATATAAAACCAATGCACAGAAAATAGTTGCATTCCTATACACCAACTACAAGACAGAAGAGAGAGAAATTAAGGAGTCAATCCCATTTACAATTGCATCCAAAACCATAAGATACCTAGGAATAAA
>NW_027403736.1:0-2709 GCF_003265705.2 Callorhinus ursinus
TATTTCTCATGAATGATGATTTTCTCGACATATCTCTCCTGTTGAGGTGGCTTCGCTGGCTTATCGTTCCCATACATAATTTCCCTTGCTCCAAAAATCAGTTTCCAGTCATATAATTTTCTGTGGGCACAGAGGCAAGCCAGGTCATCCTCAGAAAGGACGGGCTCGACAGAAACCTCTGGTGACCATGATCCTCAGAGCCCTCCCTCAGCAAGGGTCTGGGCTCACCACTCACAGTCTGGTTGCCACAAGGCCCAGAGCCCCGGGGAGACTGTGCACAGAGAGCCCTGGAGAATGTCCCTTTCTGGGAAGAGACTTTCTGAAGACCTCCCTCCACGCGCTCCCACATATACTTTTTGGAGACGAAGCAGTGGGCATCAGTAAGCAGCCAATGGGAGTTCAGCAAGGTGCCTCCGCACGCATGGTACCTTCGGTTATTATGGGACATGAATACCTGGAGGCTGACCATCTAGGGCCAGGCACCGATTGTTGCATCCTGCCCTCCAACGATACAGCCACTTCCCGGTGGGTTCTGCCTGAACCGTAACCCACAGGGGGCACTGGGAAGAGACCAGGGGCACAGTTCAAACCAAGAAGAGGCACAGCCTGTCCTCGCACCTGCACGATGGGGGAATGAGGGCTAGGGGGCTGGGCAAAGTGGGGCAACCCGGAGTATGGAGGGTCCGAGGGGGAGCTGCTGTGGAGAGGTGCTGGCAGGGTGGTAGGGAAGCAGGAAGCTGCAGGCTTCAGGAACTGGTTTTGAGGAGTATAAGTTCTGGGGTCTTGTGTGTGTAGCCCCAAGGCGAGGAAAGAAGGTGCCATAGGAAGCAGGACTGATGATAAGGGCCCTAGAAATATGGGAGATCCCGAGGCAGAGGGGGAGGCTAGAGGTGGAGAGAGAGAGAGAGGTGTAATGGTTTGAGGTTTTAGAGCCAATTTTGGGCAGGAGACTCAGAAAACAGCCACAGGGGCCTTGGGCTGCAGTGTGGGGTTGGATGGTGGCAGGAGGAGGGAGAGTAGCCAAGGCAGGTCCAGTGATCTCCGGTGTGGGGAGCAGCAGGGGTCCAGGGGTGGAAGTTCTGGGAACTGGGGAGAGGCCACAAGAGTTTGGGGGTACCTTGGGGACTGTCAGAGTCTAAGGTGGAGGCCGGATCCTAGAAGTATACCATGACAATACCCTGGGGTCATTGAGGTCAGCCACAGGAGGGGAACCTCAGTATCTGTGGGAAGAAAGGGGTTTCTAAAAATTGGGACTTGATGTGCAAGAGGCAGTGAGGTCAGTCTCTAGGTGAGGGAAGGACCCCAGCGTCTGTGCTACGGGAGGCATAGGAGCCTGGGGTCAGCCCTGGGGTCTCTCGGCTGATGAAGCTGGGAGCAAGGATGGTCTGAGTTGGGGATGTGGGTCACTCCCGTGAGACCCAGGGGACTACTAAGGCCCAAGCTTGGCCTCCTTCCTAGTCCTGGACAGAGGAAGTCTGGGTGGGGCTTGTTATTCAGAAGACACTCTTTCCACCCCCTGGAGGTGTCCGTGATACTTACTCACACGTGGCATTATCTTTGGCAACCACAGACACTGCCAAGGCCAGCAGAATGGCAGTTGGTAGCATCTCTATCATACTCCTGGCCCAGCCAGGTATGGAAGCCCAGTGACCTCACAAAACTCTGTGGCCTCCTGACCAATCAGCATGGCTACATCCCCCCTCCCCCCCACCCCAAAAGTCAGGCCAGGCAGGAGCCCTTTAGCTTAACCGGTTCAGGCTGAAACAAGATCCCAGCTTTCTGTACAGGCTTCTCTGCAATCCCTCGGGTGATGGGGGCTCATGTGCAGCTCCCTCCCTCTGTCCCAAGGCCTGGATCTTTATCCCCAATTACCCTTCAAAGGCTCCGTATCATCTGAGGATCCAGTTTTGTGCAGTGTCAGGGTCTGCCCTTCATGCAAGCTGCAACCACAGTTCCTGTTCCAAGTCATCGGTTGAGGGGCACTTCTGTCCTTCTGTGTCAAGATGATGCAGCATGTCAATGGTCTCAGGGTGTCGGGCTCACCAGATTAATCGATCCTTAACCCTGTGTAGGGAAAATTGTCTTTCCCTCTTCCAAGTACATACTATCTGCACACTTTTCAAAGAGCCACTTTGAATTTCTCTAATTTAGGACTACAAAGCCCAACTTTCTATTCACTGCTGAGTATCACAGGGTCTGGTGTTTCCTACCTGAGTGTCTCCAGGTCTCCTCTCTGGGACCTACATGCAGGAAGATGTGTCTCCTATACCTGATGGTCAGGAATTCTCACCACAATCACCTGAATATCCTGAGGTTTCATTTTTTTCTGATTGTCAGGAGACGGCATCTCACCGAGGGGAGGATGACAAATGCTCACCTCACATACCTGCATGTTAAGAAGTTTCACCTTCCTGTAGGAGTGTGAGGAGGTCACACCTCCACCTGCATGAAGGGCAGTGTTCTCTCCTCTCCCTGAGTGTAAGTTCTCCACCAGACCATCTGAGCATCAAGAGGTTGTCCCTTGCCTGCCACAGTGTCAGGACACCTCATAGCTTCTTCCTGAGTGTTATGAGTTTTCAGATTGTCAAATGAGCATTATTCTCCTACTAACTTTCTAACTGAATGTCACACTTTCTCAGCTCACATAACTTTCAGGAGGTCACATGCCCTTCAACTGAATATACAGTAGGTCTTGTATATCTTTACTGG
>NW_027403737.1:0-2708 GCF_003265705.2 Callorhinus ursinus
AGGAAATGGTCCAGTTTCATTCTTCTGCATGTGGCTGTCCAATTTTCGCAACACCATTTGTTGAAGAGACTGTCTTTTTTCCATTGGACATTCTTTCCTGCTTTGTCAAAGATGAGTTGACCATAGAGTTGAGGGTCCATTTCTGGGCTCTCGATTCTGTTCCATTGATCTCTGTTTCTGTTTTTGTGCAGGTACCATACTGTCTTGATGATGACAGCTTTGTAATAGAGCTGGAAGGCCAGAATTGGGATGCCACCAGCTTCGCTTTTCTTTTTCAACATTCCTCTGGCTATTCGGGGTCTCTTCTGGTTCCATACAAATTTTAGGATTACTTGTTCCATTTCTTTGAAAAAAGCGGATGGTATTTTGATGGGGATTGCACTGAATGTGTAGATTGCTCTAGGTAGCATTGACATCTTCACAATGTTGGTTCTTCCAATCCATGAGCATGGAACGTTTTTCCATTTCTTTGTGTCTTCTTCAATTTCTTTCATGAGTATTTTATAGTTTTCTGAGTACAGATCCCTTGCCTCTTTGGTTAAATTTATTCCTAGATATCTTATGGTTTTGGGTGCAATTGTAAATGGGATCGACTCCTTGATTTGTCTCTCTTCTGTCTTGTTGTTGGTGTATAGGAATGCCACTGATTTCTGTGCGTTGATTTTATATCCTGCTACTTTACTGAATTCCTGTATGAGTTCTAGCAGTTTTGGGGTGGAGTCTTTTGGGTTTTCCACATACAGTATCATATCCTCTGCAAAGAGTGAGAGTTTGACTTCCTCTTTGATGATTTGGATGCCTTTGATTTCTTTTTGTTGTCTGATTGCTGTGGCGAGGACTTCTAATACTATGTTGAATAGCAATGGTGATAGTGGACATCCCTGCCGCATTCCTGAACTTAGGGGAAAAGCTCTCAGCTTTTCCCAATGAGAATGATATTCGCTATAGGTTTTTCATAGATGGCTTTTATGATATTGAGGTATGTACCCTCTATCCCTATATTCTGAAGTTTTGATCAAGAAACGATGCTGTACTTTGTCAAATGCTTTCTCTGCATCTATTGAGAGGATCATATGATTCTTGTTCTTTCTTTTGTTACTGTATTGTATCACGTTGATTGATTTGCCGATGTTGAACCAGCCTTGCAGCCCAGGGATAAATCCCACTTGGTCGTGGTGAATAATCCTTTTAATGTACTGTTGGATCCTATTGGCTAGTATTTTGGTGAGAATTTTTGCATCCATGTTCATCAAGGATATTGGTCTGTAATTCTCTTTTTTGATGGGGTCTTTGTCTGGTTTTGGGATCAAGGTAATGGTGGCCTCATAAAATGAGTATGGAAGTTTTCCTTCCAGTTCTATTTTTTGGAACAGTTTCAGGAGAATAGGTATTAATTCTAATTTAAATGTCTGATAGAATTCCCCTGGGAAGCCATCTGGCCCTGGGCTTTTGTTTCTTGGGAGATTTTTGATGACTGCTTCAATTTCCTTAGTGGTTATAGGGCTGTTCAGGTTTTCTATTTCTTCTGGGTTCAGTTTTGGTAGTTGATACATCTCTAGGAATGCACCCATTTCTTCCAGGTTATCTAATTTGCTGGCATAGAGTTGCTCCTAATATGTTCTTATAATTGTTTGTATTTCTTTGGTGTTGGTTGTGATCTCTCCTCTTTCATTCATGACTTTGTTGATTTGGGTCCTTTCTCTTTTCTTTTTGATACGTCTGGCCAGGGGTTTATCAATCTTCTTAATTCTTTCAAAGAACCAGCTCCTAGTTTCTTTGATCTGTTCTACTGTTCTTTTGGTTTCTAGTTCATTGATTTCTGCTCTGATCTTGATTATTTCTCTTCTCCTGCTGGGTTTAGGCTTTCTTTGCTGGTCTTTCTCCAGCTCCTTTAGGTGTAGGGCTAGGTTGTGTATTTGAGACCTTTCTTGTTTCTTGAGAAAGGTTGTATTGGTATATACTTTCCTCTCAGGACTGCCTTTGCTGTATCCCAAAGATTTTGAACAGTTGTGTTTTCATTTTCATTGGTTTCCATGGATTTTTTTAATTCCTCTTTAATTTCCTGGTTGACCCATTCATTCTTTAGTAGGATGCTCTTTAGCCTCCATGTATTTGAGTTCTTTCCGACTTTCCTCTTGTGATTGAGTTCTAGTTTCAAAGCATTGTGGTCTGAAAATATGCAGGGAATGATCCCAATCTTTTGGTACCAGTTGAGACCTGATTTGTGCCCTAGGATGTGATCAATTCTGGAGAATGTTCCATGGGCACTAGAGAAGAATGTGTATTCCGTTGCTTTGGGATGGAATATTCTGAATATGTCTGTGAAGTCCATTTGGTCCAGTGTGTCATTTAAAGTCTTTATTTCCTTGTTGATCTTTCGCTTAGATGATCTGTCCATTTCAGTCAGGGGGGTGTTAAAGTCCCCCACTATTATTGTATTGTTGTCAATGTGTTTCTTCGCTTTTGTTATTAATTGCCTTATATAATTGGCTGCTCCCATGTTAGGGGCATAGATATTTACAATTGTTAGATATTCTTGTTGGATAGACCCTTTAAGTAGGATATAGTGTCCTTCTTCATCTCTTATTACAATCTTTGGTTTAAAATCTAATTTGTCTGATATAAGGATTGCCACCCCAGCTTTTTTTTGGTGTCCATTAACATGGTAAATGGCTTTTTACCCCCTCACTTTCAATCTGGGGGTGTCT
>NW_027403738.1:0-2707 GCF_003265705.2 Callorhinus ursinus
ATTTTTGGTTATCAAAATGACAAATCAGAGTTTTCCATTATATGCCAATTCTTATGGATGAGTCACTTTATCCCTTTTATTCTCATTCTCTGAACACAATTGTTATCTAATTCAACCATGTGGAAATTGATCATTTACTTCACTGTAGCCCATCATGTGTTGTTTCTTAACTCATTTTTGGTTTAGATTAATATTCAAGAAGCATTGATTGATTGTCATGCTTGCATTCCTTGTTTTGCCAAATCTATCGTAGCTCTCCAGGACAAGAACTAGGTCTTAATGCGGGGCATCTGGGTGGCTCAGTCGGTTAAGCGTCTGCCTTTGGCTCAGGTCATGATCCCAGCGTCCTGGGATCAAGTCCTGCATGGACTCTCTGCTCAGCAGGCAGCCTGCTTCTCCCTCTCCCTCTGGCTGCAGCTCCCCTTGCTTGGGCTCGCTCTCTCTCTCTGTCAAATAAATGAACAAAATCTTAAAAAAAAAATGAACTAGGTCTTAATGCTCTTTGATACTCCAGATTTCCTAGCCCTGTGCCCTGCAGTACTTAATAATTATTGGTTAGTTGAAAATTAGGGTGGTTGTCCTTAAAGCTGCAACTCAAATACAAGTAGGCAAAAAATTTCGAACAAGTCAAATTCTAAATAATTAAAAGCCTGATAAAATAGCATGTAAATACTCAGAAGCATTTTTTGAATAGACAATGGTATTTTAGTTGAATAGTAATTCCACTGAATAAACACAGTATATAAAAAAATAAAACAGAAACCAGATTTGAGTGTATACTGTTTCTGTGCATCTGGCTTATTAGGAATGCTTTATTGGGCGCCTGGGTGGCTCAGTTGGTTAAGCGACTGCCTTCGGCTCAGGTCATGATCCTGGAGTCCCGGGATCGAGTCCTGCATCGGGCTCCCTGCTCAGCAGGGAGTCTGCTTCTCCCTCTGACCCTCTTCCCTCTTGTGCTCTCTGTCTCTCATTCTCTCTCTCTCAAATAAATAAATAAAATCTTAAAAAAAGGGAATGCTTTATTATTTTTGTTTTTGTTTCTTTAATAGCCTTTATTCTTTAGAGCAGTTTAGGTTCACAGAAAAATTAATGTGAAGGAACATTATATCCTTTATATCCCCTGTCCTCACACATACATAGCATCCCCTTATCAACAACCCCCACAAAGGTAGCACAGTTTTTACAATTGGCGAGCCTACATTGACACATCATTATCGTCTAGAGTTACATTAGAGTTCATTCTTTTTTTTTTTTAAGATTTTATTTATTTATTTGTCAGAGAGATAGAGAGAGAGCACAAGTAGGCAGAGAGGCAGGCAGAGGGAGAGGGAGAAACAGACTCTCCACTGAGCAGGAAGCCCGACATGGGCCTCGATCCCAGGACCCTGGGATCATGACCTGAGCCGAAGGCAGCCGCTTAACCGACTGAGCCACCCAGGCGCCCCTAGAGTTCATTCTTGGTGTTGAATATTCTACGGGTTTGGACAAATTTATAATGACAAATTTCCATCATTATAGGATTATACAGGGTAGTTTCACTGTCCTAAAAATCTGCTATGCTCCACCTATTCATCCCTTCCTTCTCCCAACCCCTGGCAACCACCCGTCTTTTTACTCTCTCCATAGTTTTGCTTTTTCCAGAATATCCTATAGTTGGAATCATACAGTATGTAGCCTTTTCAGATTGGCTTCTTTACTTAGTAATATGTATTTAAGTTTCCTCCATGTCTTTTCATGGCTTGATAGCTCATTTTCCTTTTGCGCTGAGTAATTCCTTTATCTGCATATACTACAGTTTATATTTCTCCATTCACCTACTGAAGGACATTTTGATTACTTCCAAGTTGGCAACTGCGAATAAGCTGCTATAAACATCCATGTGCAGGTTTTGTGTGGACATAAGTTTTCAACTCCTTTGAGTAAATACCAAGGAGTGAGATTGCTGGTTCATATGTTGAATATGTTAAGTTTTATAAGAAATCGCAAATCTGCCTTCTAAAGTGGCTATACCATTTTGCCTTCCCATCAGCAATGAATGAGAATCCCTGTTGCTCCATATCCTCATCAGCATTTGGTGTTGTCAATGTTCTGGATTTTGGCCATTCTAATGAGGTGCATAGTGGTGTCTCATTATTGTTTTAATTTGCATTTCTCTGCTGACATTTGATATGGAGCATCTTTTCATATGCTTATTTGCCATCTGTATAACTTCTTTGGTGAGGAGCATCTTTTCATATGCTTATTTGCCATCTGTGTATCTTCTTTGGTGAGGTGTTTATTAAAGTTTTTGGCTCATCTTTTAATCTGGTTGTTTGTTTTTTAACTGTTGAGTTTTAAGAGTTCTTTGTATATTTTGGGTAACAGTCTTTTATCTGGTTTGCCTTTTGCAAATATTTTTCCCAGTCTGTGGCTTGTCTTCTAATTCTCTTGACATTGTCTTTCAGAGAGCAGATGTTTTTAATATTAATGAAGTCTAATTTATTGATTCTTTCTTTCATAGATGGTGTCTTTGGTATTGTATCTAAAGAGCCATCACCATACCCAAGGTCATCTAGATTTTCTCCTATGTTATCTTCAGGAGTTTTATATTTTTGCATTTTACATTTAGGTCTGTGTTCCATTTTGAATTAATTTTTGTGAAGGGCATAAGATCTAGGTCTAGATTCATTTTTCTACATGTGGCTGTCCAGTTGTTCTCGCATCATTT
>NW_027403739.1:0-2707 GCF_003265705.2 Callorhinus ursinus
TGTTTGCAAATTCCTTTAGTTTTTGTTTGTTCTGGAAGCTTTTTATCTCTCCTTCTATTTTCAGTGATAGCCTAGCTGGATATAGTATTCTTGGCTGCATATTTTTCTCGTTTAGTGCTCTGAAGATATCTTGCCAGTCCTTTCTGGCCTGCCACGTCTCTGTGGATAGGTCTGTTGCCAATCTAATGTTTCTACCATTGTAGGTTACATATCTCTTCTCCCGAGCTGCTTTCAGGATTTTCTCTTTGTCTCTGAGACTCGTAAGTTTTACTATTAGATGTCGGGGTGTTGACCTATTTTTATTGATTTTGAGAGGGGTTCTCTGTGCCTCCTGGATTTTAATGCCTGTTTCCTTCCTCACATTAGGGAAGTTTTCTGCTATAATTTGCTCCAATATACCTTCTGCCCCCCTCTCTCTCTCTTCTTCTTCTTCTGGGATCCCAATTATTCTAATGTTGTTTCGTCTTATCGTATCACTTATCTCTCGAATTCTGCCCTCGTGATCCTGTAGTTGTTTCTCTCTCTTTTTCTTAGCCTCTTTATTTTCCATCATTTGGTCTTCTATATCGCTGATTCTCTCTTCTGCCTCATTTATCCTAGCAGTTAGTGCCCCCATTTTTGATTGCACCTCATCAATAGCCTTTTTGATTTCGATTTGGTTAGATTTTAGTTCTTTTATTTCTCCAGAAAGGGTTTCTCTAATAACTTCCACGCTTTTTTCAAGCCCAGCTAGTATCTTTAAAGTCATGATTCTGAACTCTAGGTCCGACATCATACTAATGTCTGTATTGAGTAGGTCCCTGGCTGAAGGTACTACCTCTTGTTCTTTTTGCTGAGGTGATTTCTTTCGTCTTGTCATTTTGTCCAGAGGAGAATAGATGAATGAGAGAACGAAATGCTAACAGGTTTACAACGTCCCCAGCAAATATACTGTATACAAATCAGAAAAGACCTGAAACCAGGGGAAAAGAAAGGGAAAGAAAGAAAAAAGAAAGAGAAAAAAGAAAAAAAAAAGATAAAAGCAAAAACAAAACAATACAAAAATAGCAGAATATGATCAAATATGATCAGGCTAGTGCATAGATCAGTGCCACACACTAGATTTTGGGCGTATTTTGGTCTGTTAGAAAAAAATGTCTCCTAAAATTTTAAAGGAAGAAAGACATATATGTACAAAATAAGGGTTGATACAATGAAGGGATGGAAGATGACTGTAAAGATGAAAATTATAAAAGGTTTTATAAAAGGACTTGGTAAGATAAGTTGTTTGAAAAAAGAAAGAAGATTTAAGAAAAGAAAAAAAAAAGGAAAAAGGGAGAGAATGTGATCAGGCAGGAGACTAGAACAAAGCCATACACTAGTGATTTAGGGTATATTTTGATCTGTTAGAAGAAACTGTACCTCAAAATTTTAAAGAGAGAACAACTTATATATATATGCCAAAAATAAGGGTAACTACTATGAAGGGATAAAATATGACTCTAAAAATGAAAAATGAAAAATGTTTTTTTTTTAAAAGGGATTGATAAGATGTTGATTGGAAAAAGAAAATTCTGTAAAAAAATTAGAAAAAACTTGAAATTAGTGATAAAGAAAAAGAGAGTTAGAAAAAAAAAAAAAAAAAAAGCCATGAATCTATGTGCAGTATTCCCCTAGCGCTGGAGTTCTCCCGTTCTCCTTGATCGATCAACTTGGTCTTGGCTTGCCGGCTGTTCGTGCTGATCTTCTGGGGGAGGGGCCTGTTGCTGTGGTTTCCAAATGTCTTTGCCGGAGGCGGAATTGCCCCGCCCTTGTCGGTCCGGGCTAAGGAAGCTGCTCCGGTTTGCTCTCAGGAGCTTTTGTTCCCTGCAAGCTCTCCGTACAGCCTTGGAGGACCAGGGCAGAAATGGTGGCCTCCCAATCTCCACCCAGAGGAGCTGAGAACTCGGGGCCCCGCTCCTCAGTGTGCCCCCAGAGAAAAGCAGTCACTTCCGTGTCCCCGGTCTCTGGCCGCACTCCGTGCTCACCCGGCCTGTGACCGAGCGTTGCTATCTCTGGCACCGGACCCCGCGCAGAGTCTCCAAACCCAGCAGATCCCTGCAGTGCGTTCCCGCACCGCTCCTCCCCGGGAAGGAAGGGGAGTCTCCCCGGATCTGCCGCCTGCTGGGTCCCTGCTGGAGGAGCCGTGCCCCGACTGGGCCGCAGATCACAGTTTATGGCAACCCCGAGCTGAGAGCCCGCGACTCTGCTCCGTCTCTTCAGCCGGCTTCCCCGCTCCGATCCCTGGGAGCTCTGGCGCACTCAGGCACCCCCGGTCTCTCTGTGACCCCAAGGGTCCTGAGACCACACTGTCCCGGGAGGATTCCACCCCCCGCTTAGCCACTGCAGTGGCGTCCCTCCACGGAGCCAACTTCTAAAAGGTCCGATTTTGTGCTCCGCGACTCTATCACTTGCCAGAAGCGGCCGCGGAGGCCCCTCCCCCGCCATCTATCCTCCCGAATATCGCCTCGGATTCACTTCTCCGCACGTCCTACCTTCCAGAAAGTGGTCACTTTTCTGTTCAGAGAGTTGTTGCTACTCTCTTCTTTGGTCTCCTGAGTCTTTCCTTGAGAGCCATGTCGAGAAGCTGGTAAGACAGCCAGCCAAGAAGAGCCCTTGAGCTCGGAGCCAGGGAAGAAATCTAACACATCTTTTAATATCACTCAATGGCTACATGGTGTTCAAATGG
>NW_027403740.1:0-1341 GCF_003265705.2 Callorhinus ursinus
CCTCCTCACCCAAGGGAAAAGAGAACTAGGGCTGGAGAGGAAAAGGGCCATCATTTCCCTACCACAGCCCCAGACAAAAAGGGGCCTATGAGAATTCATGGGGGCTGCATGATTCTGGCACAGCTGAATCCCTGGATTCTCGGGAATGGCAAGACCACTGTATGATCTCTTAGGGGGACCAGATCGAGAACACCCTACCTGGACTGAGGAAGCAGAAGTCGATTTCACAGAGATAAAGACCACTCTGGGGCAGGCTCCAGCCCTGGGTCCACCAGGTGTAGAAAAACCCTTCAATCTCTTTGTGCATGAAAAGGAAAAAATAGCACTTGGGGTACTCACCCAGATTGTTAAACACTGGCAATGGCCAGTTGCTTACCTTTCAACGAAGCTGGACCCCATGGCAGCGGGATGACCGCCATGCCCCTGGGTGCTGGCAGCCACAGTCCTACTCATCAAGGAGGAGGACAGACTTACCCTGGGGCAAGTACTTAACATCAAGTTCCCTCATGCAGTTGTGTCCCTCATGATCGCACAGGGACACCGCTTCCTTTCCGACTGTCAGCTAGCAGAATACCAAGGGCTCCTCTGAGAAGAACCGCAGGTCACCCTCAAAACAGTAAGGACATTAAATCAAGCAACACTTCTACCTACAAAAGAGGGGAAACCACACATGACTGTTCTGAAGTGATTGATGAAGTCATGTGAGTCATCCAGATCTGCGGAATCATGCCATAAAGAATCAGGGCTCACTCTGTTAAGTGAGAGCAGCAGTTATCTACAAGAGGGTGCCCGGAAAGTGGCTTATGCAGTAACCACATCCACTGAAGTTCCAGAAGCTAAGGCATTACCAGCTCGATGGCCAGCTCAACGGGATGAATTATATGTCTTAGTCCGAGCCCTCACCCTCGGTGAAGGCAAAGAAGTCAACATCTATACTGACTCTTGGTACACCTTTGCTACTGTACATATACATGGAACCATCTACAAGGAATGGGACCTCCTAAGCAGAGCAGGAAAAGCTATCAAGAACAAAGAGCAGATACTGAGACTCCTCAAAGCCATCTTGCTTCCAAAGAAGTAGCAATCCTGCACTGTAAGGGACACCAGAAAGGAGACAGCCTCATAGCACAGGGAAATTGTCTGGCAGATGAGGAAGACAAGACCACAGCCAGTGAGAACATGGACAGAGCACCTTCACTCACCATGGTCCTAAAACCCCCAGAAGAAGTCCCTCTATACAGTTACACTAAAAAGGGAAAGGAATGGGCCATGGCTGAGGGTGCCACTCTGACTGAAAAGGGATGGTGGATGATGCCAGATGGGCACATCTTTGTTCCAACA
>NW_027403740.1:1441-2870 GCF_003265705.2 Callorhinus ursinus
CAAGAAGCACTACTACATCTGTCGGCTGCCAGCACTATGCGGAGCAACGAGTGAATGATGCATAACATGTGCTAAAAAGAATGCTCGGTCTGCACCACGGCTCCCATCAGGTGTCCAGAGGATGGGAGCAACCCCCTTCGAAGCACTAGAGGTAGACGTCACAAATGTACCACCAAGCAGGGGGTCCAGATATCTCCCAGTAATAGTATGCACATACTCTGGGTGGGTCAAAGCCTTCCCAAGTAGGACAGAGCAAAGCTGGGAAGTGGCTAAAGTCCTCTTGTGGATGATCGTGCCCCAGCTCAGCCTGCCATTAACAATCCATAGTGACAATATACCCGCATTTGTGACAGACATTGCACAGGTCTTGACCAAATGTCTCAATATCACCTGGAGACTCCACACCACTTACCGGCCCCCAAGTTCAGGGAAAGTAGAGCAAATGAATCGCACCCTCAAGGGATCCTTAGCAAAGTTTTGTCAGGAGACTACCCCCCCCCATGGCAGGATCAGCTACCCCTGGTCCGCCTGCATGCTCGCTGCACACCTGGGACATCAGGAATCTCCCCATTTCAATTAACATATGGATGGCCTCCCCTGTACTTGGGAAGCCTTCCAGGAAACTTGCATTGGGTTCCAGATAAAGGGATAAAGGAGCAGCTTCAGGCCCTGGGGGCCACCCTAAAGAAATTACAAAAGTACACCATTGAAAGGGCCCCAATCTYCTTAGGATCTCAGATACACTYCTTCCAGACAGAGGACTCAGTTTGGGTCAAAGATTGGAAGAAAGACTCCCTCAAAACACAGTGGACACGGCCCCACACTGTTGTTTTAAACGCCCCTACTGCCCTCAAGGACTCAGGTGTCACCCCGTCGTCCACCACTCCAGAGTGAAGAAAGCTCATCAATTGGATGAGGAGCCGCACCAGTGGAGAGTCCAGACAGACTTCAGGAACCCACTACGGCTTCACCTTCAACGAGACCCCACCGATTGATGGACACCTGTTCGCCATGGTCCCTGCCTCTCATCGGCACGATTTCCCTCATCTTGGGAGTCGGACTCTACACTGTTGCCCCTCCTGACTGGACTTTCCCCCAGATGCTTGCTACTGTCATTGCTTATTGGGTGTCCCTAGGGTGTATTACTGCATTTACTTGTCCACGGTTTTCATCTGCTAATGGGTTAGCCATGATGGCTCTCTCTACCTAAGGTCACAGATCTCAATTTTACTGGCCCTCTGCTGTCTACTCCTGAGCGCATTCCACCATGGTTTCCCTGGCCCCAATCAGTCCCGGTCTTCTACTACCTGGTGTGCTGTTCGTCTGCACTGCCTCTAGCTTGCCCAGCCAGGTAAGGGGGACAAACTCTCATATCACCGTTACTGGCAAATGGACGTTCCAGCTTATCCCCCTCAATTCCGCACCAGCA
>NW_027403741.1:0-2707 GCF_003265705.2 Callorhinus ursinus
GTTTCACTCTGGAGTCTGTGGTCTTTACCATTATAGACAGAAGGGCTCCTTATGTGGCCTGGTAACAAGTCACACTAGTTAAGTCATTTCAAGACTGTGGTCTTGGGGGCTCAGGCTGTGGTCAGAGCTGAGACAATGAACAGCCTGGAGTCTGCCTGAGACCACACAGTGGCGTGACCTTGAGACCTGTGGACAAGCCGCGAATCTGTGAGGTCAGCGGTCCACACACTCGCCGCTCTGTTGGCTCTGACCACAGGTTAAAACCGCAGTTAGGACCAAGAGGATTGAGGGCTCACAGGCTCTTTTTCTTTTTCTTTTTTTAAAAGATTTATTTATTAGAGAAAGAGAGCAGGGGGCTGAGCAGAGGGAGAGAGAATCCCAGGCAGACTCCCTGCTGAGTGCAGAGTCCGACATGGGGCTCGATCTCATGACCCTGAGATCATGACCTGAGCTGAAATCAAGGGTCAGACGCCCAACGGACTGAGCCACCCAGGCGCCCCTCTTTTTTATTTTTCTTAGCTCTTCCTTCTCTTTCAGGTTAGATAATTTCTCTCGATGTGTATTCACTTTCTCGTACTCTTTATTCTTCTATTTTTCACTTCCCAGTGGACATTTCATTTCCACTGTTGTGTTTTCAGTTCTAGAATTCCTTTTTTTTTTTTTTCCCTTTTTCCATTTATCTGCCCAACATTCCCTCTCCATGCAGTCAAGATAATAATAGTTTCCTTTAATTCTTTGAACATATCTTCCTTGGATTCTTGAAATGTGTTTGTAAGAGCCGCTCTTCTGCTGTTGTTTGCCAGCCAATGTCCAGACCATCTCAAGTTTCATGACTACTGATGGACTTGTTTCTTTAATTGTGGATTACGTTTTCTATATCTTTTATGTCTAGTGATTTTTTATTGTATATTGAACTTAACTATGACACTAGATATAGGACATCTGCATTCTCTTTTACTGGCTATTGATTTTTGTTCTGGTAGACGGTCAGTTATTAACTGGTCTTACAGTTATTAACTGGTGCAGCCTGGTCTTACACTTTGTTGGGGCAGATCTGTTCCATTAGCTGCAGGTGTCCAGGTGTGTGACTAGGTGTGTGCCTTCAGGAACAGAAGCAGACAGACTCTCCTGTCAGTGACAAGCTGTCCTAGAAAATCATAGAGGACACCTCCCACCCCAAAAAGAGGTCAGAGTCTTTACACTGAGCTTGCCCTGTCCAGGCGGACCCCAGCAGATGCTCTCTGCAGGCAGGCAGGCTCCAGGGTCTCTGTGTGCAAGGAACGAGAAGTGCCATGGAGGAAGGGGTGAGGGAGCACAGATGGATGACTTTCCTCATGCAGGAGACCCTGGAATGGGGAACAGTGTCTCCCTAACAAACAGGCTCGGCCTATGAGTGTCTGGGTCCGGATGCGTGTGCCTCAGTTTGGGTGCCTGGACCTCGCTGAGCTGTGTACATCTTTGGGGCCCTGCTCTGGAAAATTCTTGTAAACCGGTCCCGAGTCTTATAATTCAGCAGCGTCTTGCAGGGGTGTTTTCAGAAATACCATCTTCTGCATTAAATTCTAGAGCTGTTCTCACCATCAAGGGTGGGGTGGGGTGGGGGGGAATGCAAGAGATGGTGCGTTCTTTGTAAGAGCAGAGTGTGGACTCCGAAGTCTACCAGCCAGAGCCCTGGGGGTGGGGGCAGACAGTGGTCCTTCCTGCCGGCTTTCCGGTGGTTGAGGTCAGGCGAGAGCCCCAGAAGGAGCAGAAGACCTGCCACCAGACTCAGCCAGTCCTCCTCTGAGTCCCCCGTGACTGTTGACATCTGTGGGCTGCAGGAGTGCGGCTGGTGTCCTCTCCCACTTCCTGGGGACACCCCTGCTTCTGGTGGGGCTGCACACAGGAGGTCCGTGCCTTTGTCTACTGTGCTTCTCTAATGAGGAGGCTTTCTCGTGACAAGGATCCGAGGTCGCTGCCCACCAGGAGTTCTCCGTGACCCATGCCCTTCCGTCCACACTCATGCTGCGGGCAGGTGGTCCCAAGTGTCGGCCATGCTTGACCTGCAGCCGGAAGCTCCTGGGACACTCAGACATGAGCAAGACACACCCATTCTCCCGGCACCTGCCCCAGAGCCTTCCTGATGCCGGAGAGGCTGTCCAGGGACCATCGTCCACCACAGAGGGAGACCAGGATGCCCATGTTTTCAGATCCACACAGAAGTAGCTCTGGCGAAATCGTAAGGAGGCAGAATCCAGCTGGTGTCAGTGACACACTTGGGCGGGTTTCCAAGTGTAACACACACTTGAAGAGGGGGCAATTAGTCATGAAGGTAAGCGCCAAACAAATAAAACATCTGCAGCAGAAAACCAAGTTCCAGCCCGGAAGAAGCTCAAACAAGGAAGACGGCAGCGTGTCCCGTGCTGTCCGGACACCCGCAGCTCGGGTATAAAGGCCGCCCGGGGATGGAGCCTCCAGACATCACCGCCCTCCTCCCTGACTCCACTCCAGCCCCGCGCCACCATGTGCTCCACCAGCTGCTCCACGGGCTGCCAGGCATCCTGCTGCACCCCCAGCTCCTGCCAGGCATCCTGCTACGTGCCCATGAGCTGCCAGCCCACCGTGTCCGTGCCCGTGAGCTGCCAGCCCGCCGTGTCCGTGCCCGTGAGCTGCAAGCCCACCGTGTATGTGGTCCCCTCCTGCCAGTCCTCGGTTTGCCTGCCCGTGA
>NW_027403742.1:0-2706 GCF_003265705.2 Callorhinus ursinus
TCCCAACAGGTTAAACATTTGGGCAGAACTACTCAAGTCATGTTATAGCATTCCATCAGATATGGATTGTGTCTGAATGTCGTCTTTTGTGATGCTATCAGTTGTGATGATGGATATCCATATTTCCTTCTCCATGATAGGTTTATTAAAGAGATTTTAAGTTTTCTTAAAAATGTGCATTCTAAATCATCCTTATTTATAATATATATTTATATAAAACATGTTTAAAGAGAAGTCTTTATTGGAATCAGCTGTTGAAACAGCTGATTAAATAATATTAATAAAAATTAATTCCTATTCAGAGTTAATAATATCAGAGCTAAGTTTAAATAAACCTTTAATGTACTGACTCTAATGAGTAAACTTTGCCAAAAGTGCTATGACTATCATTTTCCGAGCTTTCTATTCTATTCCATTGACCTGTGTGTTTGTTTCTAGGCCAGCACCATACAATTTTATTTTTCCAAAAAATAAACTACAGAGATTTTTTTTTATTTAAAAAATGCTATAGCATAGTATCATGTACCGACAGGAGTTCATTAACAAAACAATTAATAGGAGAGCATATCTGTTGCAAAAATTAAAGACAGATTTTCATGGCAGGAAGTTAGTGCCAAGTCAGTGACTCTTGAATTCGTCAGAGTATGGCCGGCAGCTCAGGGATGCTAAGTTTTCTTTCACTATAGACACGTTTCTTGGGCAGTTTAACGTTCCCCCCCCCTTAGAATTTAATGCTGTCAAAGCTATGATTAATATTTTACTCAGAATTTTTAAAAGAAAATCTTCACAAAATTAACAATACAGATCTTCAAGTAATTAGGACCACTCAGAGGCACCTGAAAAGAATTCCATGTATGGATTCGTTGTTTTTTCTTTTATTCTTTGAATTAAATTCAGTGAAAGTTTTATGCGGGGGAAAAATCAGTTATCTATTCATTCCCTCATGTTTGAATTAAACAATTTTAGCGATTACGTAGAAAAACACATTTTACATGTTGCTGTAAAGCACTTTTCTGGAACTGGTCACTGATTTAAGACATCGGAAGATCATGTTAGGCCACCTATCTTCCTGTAACGTGATGGTAAATCTGCCTCTCGATGTCCGAAACCAGAGTACTGGCACCTATTCGGAACAGTTCTTGCGTCAGCCATTCATCTCCCAGCTCTTCCTTCACACGAGAGAGACAAGCAAGGGAATCCTTGTCACTGCGGATGCCTCCTGCTGGTTTAAACCAAAGCCTACCTTGTTTCCAGTTTTCCAGAAGAAATCTCTAAGGGCCCGTAACATTACTATAGCTACTGGGAAAGTGGCATTTACCGTTTCTTTTCCAGTAGAGATCTTAATAAATTCTGATCCTGCCATCATTGTGATCATACTGGCTTTATAGACATGAGTAAGAGATCCAAGTTCTCCTGTTGCTAAGATGGTTTTGAGATGAGCCTCCCCACAGGCCTTGCGAAACTGACAAATCTCATCACACAGGGCTTCCCGCTGGCTGGTCAGCACCAAGGTCCTATTAATCACCACATCGATTTGGGTAACTCCATTTTCCACAGTCAATCTGATCTCTTCCAATCGTGTTTTTAAATGAGTCTGTCCATGGCGCCTGGGTGGCTCAGTTGGTTGGGCGACTGCCTTCCGCTAAGGTCATGATCCTGGAGTCCTGGGATCAAGTCCCACATTGGGCTCCCTGCTCAACAGGGAGTCTGCTTCTCCCTCTGACCCTCTTCCCTCTCATGCTATTACTCATTCTCTCTCTCAAATAAATAAATAAATAAATAAATAAATAAATAAATAAATAAATAAATATATATAAATAAATGAGTCTGTCCGGCTGGAGATCCAGTGGGCACGGAAGCCACTGGGATGGTACAGCCCGGGGCTTTCAGTGCTTTAACCGCCTCACACACCCGCGTGGTGTAGACATAAACAGCAGTGGTCATAAGGCCTTTATCACCCACACTTAAACTTTTTAAGAAAGCTTCCCGGATTGGATAATTGGCTTTATAACAGAGCCTTTGAATTTTGGAAGATGTGTCATCGTCTGAAAGTGTAGTAAGACCTATAGGTAATGGCTTTCAGGAGCCAAGCAGCTTGCCACTCCATTTCCATGGTTCTGCAAGCCTGGATTTGTTCTGCATGGCTCAGAACTGCGGGTTGATTCATTTCTTACTTTTATTCCTAGATTTTTTATTTCTACATGCAATTGTAAATGGCAATGTTTTCTTATTTTCTCTTTGTGGAAGTTTGTCATCACTATACAGAAATGCAACTAGTTGGGACACCTGGCGGCTTAGTCAGTTTAAGCGTCTGTCTTTGGCACAGGTCAGAATCCCAGGACCCTGGCATCCAGACCCTAATTGGTCTCCCTCCTCAGTGGGCTGTAAGCTTCTCCGTCCCCTTCTGCTGCTCACCCTGCTTGTGCTGTTTCTCTCTCTCTGTCAAATAAATAAATAAAATCGTAAAAAAAAAAAGAAATGCAACAGGTCTCTGTATATTGACTTTGTATCCTGCAGCTTTAGTGAATTTATTTATTCTAACAGTTTTTTGGTGGAATCTTTAGGGATTTCTATATATAGTATGTCATTTGCAAATAGTGACAGGTTTCCTATTTGGATTTCATCTTTTCTTTTCTTTCTTTCATTCTTTCTTTCTTTCTCTTTCTTTCTTTCTTTCTTTCTTTCTTTCTTTCTTTCTTTCTTTCT
>NW_027403743.1:0-2706 GCF_003265705.2 Callorhinus ursinus
TTTAGACCCAAAGACACCCCCAGATTGAAAGTGAGGGGGTGGAAAACCATTTACCATGCTAATGGACACCAAAAGAAAGCTGGGGTGGCAATCCTTATATCAGACAAACTAGATTTTAAAACAAAGACTGTAATAAGAGATGAGGAAGGACACTATATCCTACTTAAAGGTCTATCCAACAAGATCTACCAATTGTAAATATCCATGCCCCGAACATGGGAGCAGCCAATTATATAAGGCAATTAATAACAAAAGCAAAGAAACACATTGACAACAATACAATAATAGTGGGGGACTTTAACACCCCCCTGACTGAAATGGACAGATCATCTAAGCAAAAGATCAACAAGGAAATAAAGACTTTAAATGACACACTGGACCAAATGGACTTCACAGACATATTCAGAACATTCCATCCCAAAGCAACGGAATACACATTCTTCTCTAGTGCCCATGGAACATTCTCCAGAATTG
Organism: Callorhinus ursinus; assembly: GCF_003265705.2. Lineage (NCBI taxonomy): Eukaryota > Metazoa > Chordata > Mammalia > Carnivora > Otariidae > Callorhinus > Callorhinus ursinus. Next base: position 475 of record NW_027403743.1, read on the forward strand.
ATCACATCCTAGGTCACAAATCAGGTCTCAACGGGTACCAAAAGATAGGGATCATTCCCTGCATATTTTCAGACCACAATGCTTTTAAACTAGAACTCAATCACAAGAGGAAAGTTGGAAAGAACTCAAATACATGGAGGTTAAAGAGCATCCTACTAAAGAATGAATGGGTCAACCAGGAAATTAAAGAAGAATTAAAAAAATTCATGGAAACCAATGAAAATGAAAACACAACTGTCCAAAATCTTTGGGATACAGCAAAGGCAGTCCTGAGAGGAAAGTATATAGCAATACAAGCCTTTCTCAAGAAACAAGAAAGGTCTCAAATACACAACCTAACCCTACACCTAAAGGAGCTGGAGAAAGAACAGCAAATAAAGCCTAAACCCAGCAGGAGAAGAGAAATAATAAAGATCAGAGCAGAAATCAATGAAATAGAAACCAAAAGAACAGTGGAACAGATCAAGGAAACTAAGAGCTGGTTCTTTGAAAGAATTAAGAAGATGGATAAACCCCTGGCCGGACTGATCAAAAAGAAAAGAGAAATGATCCAAATCATCAAAATCATGAATGTAAGAGGAGAGGTCACACCCAACACCAAAGAAATACAAACCATTATAAGCACATATTAGGAGCAACACTCCGCCAGCAAGTTAGATAACCTGGAAGAAACGGGTGCATTCCTAGAGATGTATCAACTACCAAAACTGAACCAGGAAGAAATGGAAAACCTGAACAGACCTATAACCACTAAGGAAATTGAAGCAGTCATCAAAAATCTCCCAAGAAACCAAAGCCCAGGGCCAGATGGCTTCCCAGGGGAATTCTATCAGACATTTAAAGAAGAATTAATACCTATTCTCTGGAAACTGTTCCAAAAAAATAGAAATGGAAGGAAATCTTCCAAACTCATTTTATGAGGCCACCATTACCTTGATCCCCAAACCAGACAAAGACGCCATCCAAAAGGAGCATTACAGACCAATATCCTTGATGAACATGGATGCAAAAATTCTCACCAAAATACTAGCCAACTGGATCCAACAGTACATTAAAAGGATTATTCACCACGACCAAGTGGGAGTTCTCCCTGGGCTGAAGGCTGTTACAACATCCGCAAATCAATCAACGTGATAGAATACATTAACAAAAGAAAGAACAAGAATCATAGGATCCTCTCAATAGATGCAGAAAAAGCATTTGACAAAGTACAGCATCGTTTCTTGATCAAAACTCTTCAGAGCATAAGGACAAAGGGTACATACCTCAATATCATAAAAGCCATCGAGGAAAAACATCCAGCGAATATCATTCTCAAAGGGGAAAAGCTGAGAGCTTTTCCCCTACGGTCAGGAACGTGGCAGGGATGTTCACTCTCACCACTGCTATTCAACATAATTTTAGAAGTCCTAGCCACAGCAATCAGACAACCAAAAGAAATCAAAGGCATCCAAATCGGCAAAGAGGAAGTCAAACACTCACTGTTTGCAGATGATATGATACTTTATGTGGAAAACCACAAAGACTCCACCCCAAAACTGCTAGAACTCATACAGCAATTCAGTCAAGTAGCAGGCTATCAAATCAATGCACAGAAATCAGTGGCATTCCTATACACCGACAACAAGACAGAAGAGAGACAAATCAAGGAGTCGATCCCATTCACAATGTCACCGCAAACCATAAGATACCTAGGAGTAAATTTAACCAAAGAGGCAGAGGATCTGTTCTCAGAAAACTATAAAATAGTCAGGAAAGAAATCGAAGAAGACACAAAGAAATGGAAAAACGTTCCATGCTCTTGGATTGGAAGAACCAACATTGTGAAGATGTCAATGCTACCTAGAGCAATCTACACATTCAATGCAATCCCCATCAAAATACCATCCACTTTTTTCAAAGAAATGGAACAAATAATCCAAAAATTTGTATGGAACCAGATGAGACCCCGAATAGCCAGAGGAATCTTGAAAAAGAAAAGCAAAGCTGGCGGCATCACAATTCCGGACTTCCAGCTCTATTACAAAGCTGTCATCATCAAGACAGTATGGTACTGGCACAAAAACAGACACGTCGATCAATGGAACAGAATCGAGAGCCCAGAAATGGACCCTCAACTCTATGGTCAACTTATCTTTGACAAAGCAGGAAAGAATGTCCAGTGGAAAAAAGACAGTCTCTTCAACAAATGGTGTTGGGAAAATTGGACAGCCACATGCAGAAGAATGAAAC
>NW_027403744.1:0-2705 GCF_003265705.2 Callorhinus ursinus
GACATGGACCTTAATACAGCTCTGACAAATGTGCTCAAAAATCCGGCATAAAATGGGGGTGCCTGGCTAGCTCAGTTGGTAGTGTTGTGTGGGACTCTTGATTTTGGGGTCGTGAGTTTGAGCCCCACCTTGGGCACAGAGGTTACTTAATAAAAAATTTTAATCTAGCATCAAATGGACAACATGTGTGAATAGATAGGAAATTTTTGCAAAAAATCGAAAACCTTAAAACAGTTAGAAATGCAATAACTGGAAAACACCATACAAGATATTAATAGTTGATTCAACAGGCTTAAAAAGACAACACAGCAGAAGAAAGGATCAGTGTAGAGAGGATATAATAAACCATTCACACCGAAGCACAAAATGGAAAAAAAAAACAATTTTTAAAACTGGAGGAGAATGTTCTAGAAAGATGAGTGAATACCAAACAGTCTAATAGAAAAGTATTTGAAATCATAGTTGGCAATTACTAAAAGCGATGAAGGACATCAACCTGGAGATTCAAAGATCTCTGCTAATCCTGAGCAGTGTGAACAGGAAGAAAACTATATCCAGGCACATCATAATCCGACTGCCGAAATCAAATATAGAAAGTCTTAAAAGTATCCATGGGGAGAAGATATATACAGTGAAACACTGAAAAGAGTGGAAGTTGACATCTCAACAGAAGCTATGGAGGGCCACATTTCAAAATTAAGAAATACAAGGGGTGCCTGGGTGGCTTAGGCAGTGAGGCATCTGCCTTCAGCTCGGGTCTTGATCCCAGGGTCCCGGGATCAAGCCCTGCATTGGGCTCCCTGCTCAGCAGGGAGTTTGCTTCTCCCTCTTTCTCCGCCCCTCCCTCTCCCCCTGCTCATGCTCTCTCTTGCTATCTCTCTCTCTCAAATAAAATCTTTTTAAAAAATTAAGACATATGGAAGATATTTTTGGGTAAAAGCTGAAATACTGCATATCCAGCAGATACGCACTACCAAAAGTAGGCTAGAAGACATTGTTTAGGGTTATGGGAAATGATACCAGACTCTTGACTGTTCAAAGCACAAATAACACAGTACTGAAAGGTTGGTAACATATGCAGAAGTAAAATATATGACAATAAAAGCACAGAGTGTTATGGGGAATAGATGGTTATATTATATGGTTATATTTACATGGTTTGTGAAGAGGTAAAATATTATTTGAAACTGTCTGTAATGATTTAAAGATGAATATTGTGACATCTAGAGCAACCACTAAAACAAATACAAAAATAAAACAAACAAGGGTTGGGGAGGAATACTATCAAAATACTCAGTTAACCCAACAATAGGAGGAGAACAACAAAGAAAACATGAAACAAATAGAAAAAAAAATGATAAAATGGTAGGCTTAAATCCAGCTATATTGACAACTACATGAAAAGTTAGAAGACAGAATATTGCATTGGAAGAGAGAGATTGTCAAATTTAAGCAGGGCAAAATCAAGACCCAACTGTATGTTTGTTACTAGAAATCTGAATGTAGACATACAGATTGAAAGTAAATGGGTGGGAAAGGTGTGTCAGGCAAAAAATAAGCATAAGAAATTACATTAATATCAGAAAAAAAACTTTAAGACAAGTAGCATTACTAGAGACAAAGAGGGCTATTTCATAATTATTCAAGAACAGTCCTGAATGTTATACAAATAACAAGAGATTGAGAAAATGTAAGTAAAAATTGGCAAAGAGATGAGAGAAACAGACGAATCCACAGTCTTAGTTGGAGATTTTAACATTTCTCTCTTAGTAATTACTAGAACAACTAAAACACAAATGTATAAGGATGTAAAACATTTGCCCAACACTACCAATAAACTTGAGTATTCAAATCCACATTCAACATTCACCAAGATAGAGTAAAATGATGGGTCATAAAAACAAATCTGTAAATATCAAAAGACTCGAAATATACAGAACATGCCTCTGACCAAAATAGTGTGAATAAAACAATGACATCTAAAAAAAAAAAATCTCAAAATGTTTGGAAATTAAGCAAAATACAGCAAAATGATGTGTGTGTCAAGGAATATATCACAAGGAAAAATAGAAAGTAGATCAACTGAATAATAAGGAAAACAAATATTAAGATTATATGAATAGAACACACATCAAAGGAGCAGAATGAAAGGTCCAGAAATAGACCACTGTATTGATTGTTGAGAAAGGCACCAAGTCAATCCACGTGGAAAGAAAAATGTGTTCAATAAGTGTGAAGTAACTGTATACCTGTATGGGGGGGAAGAATGAATTTTTGACCCCCCCCCACTGTTCCATACCAGATAATTATCATGATGGATTCTAGGAAGCTAGAACCATAAACCTTCTAGAAGAAAACAAAATATTTTCACAACCTTCAGGTGGGCCACGATTTTTTAGACAAAACAAAATGTATAAAAAGCAAAAAAGGAAAATAAAGATTAAATGGGATTCATAAAAAAAAAAATGTGCTCTTTTAAAAGACACCATTAGGGAAATAAATACACAACCATAGAAAGGGAGAAAATTTTCACAACACTTTTATCTAACAAAGGACTTGGATCCAGAGTGTTTAAATAGCTCCAACAACTCAATAATAAAAAGACAAATACCCAATTAAAACAGTGGGGAAAAGACTTGAACAGACACTTCACAAGAGGATAAATAAATGGCTAATGAGCACGTGAAAAGGCATTTAAAACCATC
>NW_027403745.1:0-2705 GCF_003265705.2 Callorhinus ursinus
GACATGGACCTTAATACAGCTCTGACAAATGTGCTCAAAAATCCGGCATAAAATGGGGGTGCCTGGCTAGCTCAGTTGGTAGTGTTGTGTGGGACTCTTGATTTTGGGGTCGTGAGTTTGAGCCCCACCTTGGGCACAGAGGTTACTTAATAAAAAATTTTAATCTAGCATCAAATGGACAACATGTGTGAATAGATAGGAAATTTTTGCAAAAAATCGAAAACCTTAAAACAGTTAGAAATGCAATAACTGGAAAACACCATACAAGATATTAATAGTTGATTCAACAGGCTTAAAAAGACAACACAGCAGAAGAAAGGATCAGTGTAGAGAGGATATAATAAACCATTCACACCGAAGCACAAAATGGAAAAAAAAAACAATTTTTAAAACTGGAGGAGAATGTTCTAGAAAGATGAGTGAATACCAAACAGTCTAATAGAAAAGTATTTGAAATCATAGTTGGCAATTACTAAAAGCGATGAAGGACATCAACCTGGAGATCCAAAGATCTCTGCTAATCCTGAGCAGTGTGAACAGGAAGAAAACTATATCCAGGCACATCATAATCCGACTGCCGAAATCAAATATAGAAAGTCTTAAAAGTATCCATGGGGAGAAGATATATACAGTGAAACACTGAAAAGAGTGGAAGTTGACATCTCAACAGAAGCTATGGAGGGCCACATTTCAAAATTAAGAAATACAAGGGGTGCCTGGGTGGCTTAGGCAGTGAGGCATCTGCCTTCAGCTCGGGTCTTGATCCCAGGGTCCCGGGATCAAGCCCTGCATTGGGCTCCCTGCTCAGCAGGGAGTTTGCTTCTCCCTCTTTCTCCGCCCCTCCCTCTCCCCCTGCTCATGCTCTCTCTTGCTATCTCTCTCTCTCAAATAAAATCTTTTTAAAAAATTAAGACATATGGAAGATATTTTTGGGTAAAAGCTGAAATACTGCATATCCAGCAGATACGCACTACCAAAAGTAGGCTAGAAGACATTGTTTAGGGTTATGGGAAATGATACCAGACTCTTGACTGTTCAAAGCACAAATAACACAGTACTGAAAGGTTGGTAACATATGCAGAAGTAAAATATATGACAATAAAAGCACAGAGTGTTATGGGGAATAGATGGTTATATTATATGGTTATATTTACATGGTTTGTGAAGAGGTAAAATATTATTTGAAACTGTCTGTAATGATTTAAAGATGAATATTGTGACATCTAGAGCAACCACTAAAACAAATACAAAAATAAAACAAACAAGGGTTGGGGAGGAATACTATCAAAATACTCAGTTAACCCAACAATAGGAGGAGAACAACAAAGAAAACATGAAACAAATAGAAAAAAAAATGATAAAATGGTAGGCTTAAATCCAGCTATATTGACAACTACATGAAAAGTTAGAAGACAGAATATTGCATTGGAAGAGAGAGATTGTCAAATTTAAGCAGGGCAAAATCAAGACCCAACTGTATGTTTGTTACTAGAAATCTGAATGTAGACATACAGATTGAAAGTAAATGGGTGGGAAAGGTGTGTCAGGCAAAAAATAAGCATAAGAAATTACATTAATATCAGAAAAAAAACTTTAAGACAAGTAGCATTACTAGAGACAAAGAGGGCTATTTCATAATTATTCAAGAACAGTCCTGAATGTTATACAAATAACAAGAGATTGAGAAAATGTAAGTAAAAATTGGCAAAGAGATGAGAGAAACAGACGAATCCACAGTCTTAGTTGGAGATTTTAACATTTCTCTCTTAGTAATTACTAGAACAACTAAAACACAAATGTATAAGGATGTAAAACATTTGCCCAACACTACCAATAAACTTGAGTATTCAAATCCACATTCAACATTCACCAAGATAGAGTAAAATGATGGGTCATAAAAACAAATCTGTAAATATCAAAAGACTCGAAATATACAGAACATGCCTCTGACCAAAATAGTGTGAATAAAACAATGACATCTAAAAAAAAAAAATCTCAAAATGTTTGGAAATTAAGCAAAATACAGCAAAATGATGTGTGTGTCAAGGAATATATCACAAGGAAAAATAGAAAGTAGATCAACTGAATAATAAGGAAAACAAATATTAAGATTATATGAATAGAACACACATCAAAGGAGCAGAATGAAAGGTCCAGAAATAGACCACTGTATTGATTGTTGAGAAAGGCACCAAGTCAATCCACGTGGAAAGAAAAATGTGTTCAATAAGTGTGAAGCAACTGTATACCTGTATGGGGGGGAAGAATGAATTTTTGACCCCCCCCCACTGTTCCATACCAGATAATTATCATGATGGATTCTAGGAAGCTAGAACCATAAACCTTCTAGAAGAAAACAAAATATTTTCACAACCTTCAGGTGGGCCACGATTTTTTAGACAAAACAAAATGTATAAAAAGCAAAAAAGGAAAATAAAGATTAAATGGGATTCATAAAAAAAAAAATGTGCTCTTTTAAAAGACACCATTAGGGAAATAAATACACAACCATAGAAAGGGAGAAAATTTTCACAACACTTTTATCTAACAAAGGACTTGGATCCAGAGTGTTTAAATAGCTCCAACAACTCAATAATAAAAAGACAAATACCCAATTAAAACAGTGGGGAAAAGACTTGAACAGACACTTCACAAGAGGATAAATAAATGGCTAATGAGCACGTGAAAAGGCATTTAAAACCATC
>NW_027403746.1:0-2704 GCF_003265705.2 Callorhinus ursinus
TCTGATTGCTGTGGCTAGGACTTCTAATACTATGTTGAATAGCAGTGATGATAGTGGACATCCCTGCCGCGTTCCTGACCTTAGGGGGAAAGTTCTTAGCTTTTCCCCACCGAGAATGATATTCGCTGTAGGTTTCTCATGGACTCTGAAAAACAAACTGAGGGTTCTAGAGGGGAGGGGCCTGGGGGGATGAGTTAGCCTGGTGATGGGTATTAAAGAGGGCACATTCTGTGTGGAGCACTGGGTGTTATGCACAAACAATGAATCATGGAACACTACATCAAAAACTAATGATATAATGTATGGTGATTAACATAACAATAACAAATTTAAAGAAAAAAAATCACAACCATTAAAGTCCCTGGAAATGCTTCTAAGGGCATGCAGCAAATGAAGAAACATTTGTCCAAGGATATATACTAATATTTAGTAAGAACAATAAGAGTCTGTGATTTCTGAACCAAGACCCACTCCACTTCTCCCTTCTCAGGTCAGTGAGATGGAAACTCCAGCTCCAGACTGGCACAGCCAAGAACACAAGGCTCCCTCACCACCTACAGCTTCTAGTCAGAAGGCTATATTCCCAGGAGAGTCTAGACATCACAATTTCTTATGTTGTCCTTAGCTACTTGTTACTGAGGTTGAGTTCTGGGAATGTGGATTAGTGAGATTGAGAGATGCCTTCTTCCACCTAGCTCCCACTCATGAGATGAAGGTTCTACTTTGGGCACGATAGCACTGAGGAAATAAGGGCCTTGTTCACTCTTGCCTTAACTTGTAGAGGAGGGATTCCGAGTCAGGAGTGGGAAGCAAGGAGACCTGGGGCTGTTGCCCTTCCACGCCAATGAAATATTCAATTCCTAATTGGGGTTGTCACTCAGAGAGAAGTACATCATTGTCCCATCTCCAGCACCAGAGACATGGCTCAGATATTTTACCCAGGTAAGAAGCAGGCCATAGTACAGAGGGCTTTATCTCTTCAAAGAAGTGACTAAATTTGCAACAAAATTTGGAGAAGTTTAAATCAAAGGGCACTTGAAAAAAAGTGGAGACTGTCATGAACGACAATTGGGATGAGACAGATTTACTGAAAATGTAGGCTAAACTGTAGGCAGGTTCACTTGCAAGAGAGAAATGAGGAAAGAGACAGCAGGAAGAGCCTTCTTGGGTGAAGACAAATATCAAACACTAACCACAGGAATTATCTCTTCAAAGGAGTCCGTGTTTGATATTGATCAGTCTGTGAGCAAATCAGGTCTCAGATCATCATTGTAAACAACAGAAAACTAGCTAGTAATCAGTGGAGCTTAACAGATGGGTGTGGCTAGTGAAAGAGAGCCCCACAGAAGGCAATATGCTATCTCAAGTTGTCTATGAGCATCTCCAAAGCTGTGTTCCCTGAGAAACAATATCGAAGGCTTCTTACTGCAGGGAGAAATAGACTTCAAAGTAATCCAACCAGTTGGCTGGATCCTTCATGGAAATTTTTATGGAAATCATCTGGTTTTAAATTCATATGGAATTACAAGCGACCCAGAATAGCTGAAATAATCTTGATACAAAATAAAATAAGATAACTCACACTTTCCAATTTCAAAATTTACTACATAGGAATATTAATCAAGATAGTGATACTTGCCATTGTGATACTGGCCTGAGTAGACAAAAAGATCAATGAAATTGAATTGAGGGCTCAGAAATAAACATATGTATTTTTGGGTCCTAAGGCAATTAAATGGGAAAAGAATAATCTTCTCAAAAAATGGTAATGGGACAACTGGATAACCACAGGCCAAAGAATGAAATTGGACCTTTACCTCACATCACATACAAAAATTATTCAATATAGATCAAAGGTCCAAATGTGAGAGCTAAAACTATACAACACTTAAAACATAAGGGTAAATCTTTCTGAGCTTATACATAGCAATTAATTCTTTTTTTTTTTAATTTTTTTATTGTTATGTTAATCACCATATATTACATCATTAGTTTTTGATGCAGTGTTCCATGATTCATTGTTTGTTCATGACACCCAGTGCACCATGCAAAACGTGCCCTCCTCAATACCCATCACCAGGCTAACCCATCCCCCCACCCCCCTACCCTCTAGAACCCTCAGTTTTTCAGAGTCCATCATCTCTCATGGTTCGTCTCCCCCTCTGACATACTCCCCTTTTCTTCCTCTCCTGTTATCTTCTTCTTTTCCTTTTTTCTTAAAATATGTTGCGTTATTTGTTTCAGAAGTACAGATCTGTGATTCAACAGTCTTGCAAAATTCACAGCGCTCACCGTAGCACATACCCTCCCCAATGTCTATCACCCAGCCATCCCATCCCTCCCACCCCCAACCACTCCAGTAACACTCAGTTTGTTTCCTGAGATTAAGAATTCCTCATATCAGTGAGGTCATGTGATACATGTCTTTCTCTGATTGACTTATTTCACTCAGCATAACACCCTCCAGTTCCATCCACGTCGTTGCAAATGGCAAGATCTCATTCCTTTTGATGGCTGCATAATATTCCATTGTGTATATATACCACAACTTCTTTATCCATTCATCTGTCGATGGGCATCTTGGCTCTTTCCACAGTTTGGCTATTGTGGACATTGCTGCTATAAACATTGGGGTACATGTACCCCTTCGGGTCCCTACATTTGTATCTTTGTGGTAAATACCCAGTAGTGCAATTGCTGGATC
>NW_027403747.1:0-2704 GCF_003265705.2 Callorhinus ursinus
TCTGATTGCTGTGGCTAGGACTTCTAATACTATGTTGAATAGCAGTGATGATAGTGGACATCCCTGCCGCGTTCCTGACCTTAGGGGGAAAGTTCTTAGCTTTTCCCCACCGAGAATGATATTCGCTGTAGGTTTCTCATGGACTCTGAAAAACAAACTGAGGGTTCTAGAGGGGAGGGGCCTGGGGGGATGAGTTAGCCTGGTGATGGGTATTAAAGAGGGCACATTCTGTGTGGAGCACTGGGTGTTATGCACAAACAATGAATCATGGAACACTACATCAAAAACTAATGATATAATGTATGGTGATTAACATAACAATAACAAATTTAAAGAAAAAAAATCACAACCATTAAAGTCCCTGGAAATGCTTCTAAGGGCATGCAGCAAATGAAGAAACATTTGTCCAAGGATATATACTAATATTTAGTAAGAACAATAAGAGTCTGTGATTTCTGAACCAAGACCCACTCCACTTCTCCCTTCTCAGGTCAGTGAGATGGAAACTCCAGCTCCAGACTGGCACAGCCAAGAACACAAGGCTCCCTCACCACCTACAGCTTCTAGTCAGAAGGCTATATTCCCAGGAGAGTCTAGACATCACAATTTCTTATGTTGTCCTTAGCTACTTGTTACTGAGGTTGAGTTCTGGGAATGTGGATTAGTGAGATTGAGAGATGCCTTCTTCCACCTAGCTCCCACTCATGAGATGAAGGTTCTACTTTGGGCACGATAGCACTGAGGAAATAAGGGCCTTGTTCACTCTTGCCTTAACTTGTAGAGGAGGGATTCCGAGTCAGGAGTGGGAAGCAAGGAGACCTGGGGCTGTTGCCCTTCCACGCCAATGAAATATTCAATTCCTAATTGGGGTTGTCACTCAGAGAGAAGTACATCATTGTCCCATCTCCAGCACCAGAGACATGGCTCAGATATTTTACCCAGGTAAGAAGCAGGCCATAGTACAGAGGGCTTTATCTCTTCAAAGAAGTGACTAAATTTGCAACAAAATTTGGAGAAGTTTAAATCAAAGGGCACTTGAAAAAAAGTGGAGACTGTCATGAACGACAATTGGGATGAGACAGATTTACTGAAAATGTAGGCTAAACTGTAGGCAGGTTCACTTGCAAGAGAGAAATGAGGAAAGAGACAGCAGGAAGAGCCTTCTTGGGTGAAGACAAATATCAAACACTAACCACAGGAATTATCTCTTCAAAGGAGTCCGTGTTTGATATTGATCAGTCTGTGAGCAAATCAGGTCTCAGATCATCATTGTAAACAATAGAAAACTAGCTAGTAATCAGTGGAGCTTAACAGATGGGTGTGGCTAGTGAAAGAGAGCCCCACAGAAGGCAATATGCTATCTCAAGTTGTCTATGAGCATCTCCAAAGCTGTGTTCCCTGAGAAACAATATCGAAGGCTTCTTACTGCAGGGAGAAATAGACTTCAAAGTAATCCAACCAGTTGGCTGGATCCTTCATGGAAATTTTTATGGAAATCATCTGGTTTTAAATTCATATGGAATTACAAGCGACCCAGAATAGCTGAAATAATCTTGATACAAAATAAAATAAGATAACTCACACTTTCCAATTTCAAAATTTACTACATAGGAATATTAATCAAGATAGTGATACTTGCCATTGTGATACTGGCCTGAGTAGACAAAAAGATCAATGAAATTGAATTGAGGGCTCAGAAATAAACATATGTATTTTTGGGTCCTAAGGCAATTAAATGGGAAAAGAATAATCTTCTCAAAAAATGGTAATGGGACAACTGGATAACCACAGGCCAAAGAATGAAATTGGACCTTTACCTCACATCACATACAAAAATTATTCAATATAGATCAAAGGTCCAAATGTGAGAGCTAAAACTATACAACACTTAAAACATAAGGGTAAATCTTTCTGAGCTTATACATAGCAATTAATTCTTTTTTTTTTTAATTTTTTTATTGTTATGTTAATCACCATATATTACATCATTAGTTTTTGATGCAGTGTTCCATGATTCATTGTTTGTTCATGACACCCAGTGCACCATGCAAAACGTGCCCTCCTCAATACCCATCACCAGGCTAACCCATCCCCCCACCCCCCTACCCTCTAGAACCCTCAGTTTTTCAGAGTCCATCATCTCTCATGGTTCGTCTCCCCCTCTGACATACTCCCCTTTTCTTCCTCTCCTGTTATCTTCTTCTTTTCCTTTTTTCTTAAAATATGTTGCGTTATTTGTTTCAGAAGTACAGATCTGTGATTCAACAGTCTTGCAAAATTCACAGCGCTCACCGTAGCACATACCCTCCCCAATGTCTATCACCCAGCCATCCCATCCCTCCCACCCCCAACCACTCCAGTAACACTCAGTTTGTTTCCTGAGATTAAGAATTCCTCATATCAGTGAGGTCATGTGATACATGTCTTTCTCTGATTGACTTATTTCACTCAGCATAACACCCTCCAGTTCCATCCACGTCGTTGCAAATGGCAAGATCTCATTCCTTTTGATGGCTGCATAATATTCCATTGTGTATATATACCACAACTTCTTTATCCATTCATCTGTCGATGGGCATCTTGGCTCTTTCCACAGTTTGGCTATTGTGGACATTGCTGCTATAAACATTGGGGTACATGTACCCCTTCGGGTCCCTACATTTGTATCTTTGTGGTAAATACCCAGTAGTGCAATTGCTGGATC
>NW_027403748.1:0-2704 GCF_003265705.2 Callorhinus ursinus
TCCCAACAGGTTAAACATTTGGGCAGAACTACTCAAGTCATGTTATATCATTCCATCAGATACGGATTGTGTCTGATTGTCGTCTTTTGTGATGCTATCAGTTGTGATGATGGATATCCATATTTCCTTCTCCATGATAGGTTTATTAAAGTGATTTTAAGTTTTTTTAAAAATGTGCATTCTAAATCATCCTTATTTATAATATATATTTATATAAAACATGTTTAAAGAGAAGTCTTTATTGGAATCAGCTGTTGAAACAGCTGATTAATTAATATTAATAAATATTAATTGCCATTCAGAGTTAATAATATCAGAGCTAAGTTTAAATAAACCTTTAATGTACTGACTCTAATGAGTAAAATTTGCCAAAAGTGCTATGACTATCATTTTCCGAGCTTTCTATTCTATTCCATTGACCTGGGTGTTTGTTTCTAGGCCAGCACCATACAATTTTATTTTTCCAAAAAATAAACTACAGAGATTTTTTTTTATTTAAAAAATGCTATAGCATAGTATCATGTACCGACAGGAGTTCATTAACAAAACAATTAATAGGAGAGCATATCTGTTGCAAAAATTAAAGACAGATTTTCATGGCAGGAAGTTAGTGCCAAGTCAGTGACTCTTGAATTCGTCAGAGTATGGCCGGCAGCTCAGGGATGCTAAGTTTTCTTTCACTATAGACACGTTTCTTGGGCAGTTTAACGTTCCCCCCCTTAGAATTTAATGCTGTCAAAGCTATGATTAATATTTTACTCAGAATTTTTAAGAGAAAATCTTCACAAAATTAACAATACAGATCTTCAAGTAATTAGGACCACTGAGAGGCCCCTGAAAAGAATTCCATGTATGGATTCGTTGTTTATTCTTTTATTCTTTGAATTAAATTCAGTGAAAGTTTTAAGCGGGGGAAAAATCAGTTATCTATTCATTCCCTCATGTTTGAATTAAACAATTTTAGCAATTACGTAGAAAAACACATTTTACATGTTGCTGTAAAGCACTTTTCTGGAACTGGTCACTGATTTAAGACATCGGAAGATCATGTTAGGCCACCTATCTTCCTGTAACGTGATGGTAAATCTGCCTCTCGATGTCCGAAACCAGAGTACTGGCACCTATTCGGAACAGTTCTTGCGTCAGCCATTCATCTCCCAGCTCTTCCTTCACACGAGAGAGACAAGCAAGGGAATCCTTGTCACTGCGGATGCCTCCTGCTGGTTTAAACCAAAGCCTACCTTGTTTCCAGTTTTCCAGAAGAAATCTCTAAGGGCCCGTAACATTACTATAGCTACTGGGAAAGTGGCATTTACCGTTTCTTTTCCAGTAGAGATCTTAATAAATTCTGATCCTGCCATCATTGTGATCATACTGGCTTTATAGACATGAGTAAGAGATCCAAGTTCTCCTGTTGCTAAGATGGTTTTGAGATGAGCCTCCCCACAGGCCTTGCGAAACTGACAAATCTCATCACACAGGGCTTCCCGCTGGCTGGTCAGCACCAAGGTCCTATTAATCACCACATCGATTTGGGTAACTCCATTTTCCACAGTCAATCTGATCTCTTCCAATCGTGTTTTTAAATGAGTCTGTCCATGGCGCCTGGGTGGCTCAGTTGGTTGGGCGACTGCCTTCCGCTAAGGTCATGATCCTGGAGTCCTGGGATCAAGTCCCACATTGGGCTCCCTGCTCAACAGGGAGTCTGCTTCTCCCTCTGACCCTCTTCCCTCTCATGCTATTACTCATTCTCTCTCTCAAATAAATAAATAAATAAATAAATAAATAAATAAATAAATAAATAAATATATATAAATAAATGAGTCTGTCCGGCTGGAGATCCAGTGGGCACGGAAGCCACTGGGATGGTACAGCCCGGGGCTTTCAGTGCTTTAACCGCCTCACACACCCGCGTGGTGTAGACATAAACAGCAGTGGTCATAAGGCCTTTATCACCCACACTTAAACTTTTTAAGAAAGCTTCCCGGATTGGATAATTGGCTTTATAACAGAGCCTTTGAATTTTGGAAGATGTGTCATCGTCTGAAAGTGTAGTAAGACCTATAGGTAATGGCTTTCAGGAGCCAAGCAGCTTGCCACTCCATTTCCATGGTTCTGCAAGCCTGGATTTGTTCTGCATGGCTCAGAACTGCGGGTTGATTCATTTCTTACTTTTATTCCTAGATTTTTTATTTCTACATGCAATTGTAAATGGCAATGTTTTCTTATTTTCTCTTTGTGGAAGTTTGTCATCACTATACAGAAATGCAACTAGTTGGGACACCTGGCGGCTTAGTCAGTTTAAGCGTCTGTCTTTGGCACAGGTCAGAATCCCAGGATCCTGGCATCCAGACCCTCATTGGTCTCCCTCCTCAGTGGGCTGTAAGCTTCTCCGTCCCCTTCTGCTGCTCACCCTGCTTGTGCTGTTTCTCTCTCTCTGTCAAATAAATAAATAAAATCGTAAAAAAAAAAAGAAATGCAACAGGTCTCTGTATATTGACTTTGTATCCTGCAGCTTTAGTGAATTTATTTATTCTAACAGTTTTTTGGTGGAATCTTTAGGGATTTCTATATATAGTATGTCATTTGCAAATAGTGACAGGTTTCCTATTTGGATTTCATCTTTTCTTTTCTTTCTTTCATTCTTTCTTTCTTTCTCTTTCTTTCTTTCTTTCTTTCTTTCTTTCTTTCTTTCTTTCTTTCT
>NW_027403749.1:0-2703 GCF_003265705.2 Callorhinus ursinus
AATCCTTGGGTTGTTTTCAGAGGTAGTTGCATGGATGTGTTTGTTATCTTGTGTGTCTCTGGGACTAAGTGAGTTCAGGATCCTCCCCCTCTGCCATCTCCATAGAGCCTTAAGTTGGCAGTCTTTTTTAAAGTGAGGTTTTACAACTCTAAATTCCCTCTTAACATTGCCTTTCCTATATCTAATAAATTTTGGTACATTGTGTTATTTTCATTTTTGTCAGGATAATTTATATTTTCCCTTGTGTTCAATTCTTCGACCAGTTTGTTGTTTATGAGTATGTAATTAAATTTTGACGTATATACTCGATTTCCCAGATGTGCTTCAGCAAATTTAAATTTGCTTCAGCAAAATTAAATAAAATTTTTAATTTTATCTCATTATGATAAGGAAAGCTAGTTTGTATGACTTTAACCTTCTTAAAATGTTAATAAATGTTTATTGGTCTTATATAAGGTCTATCTTAGAAAATGTTCCATGTTCCCTTAGAAATCATGCCAAGATTTCTATATGTATTTAATATTTCTATATGTATATGTATTTCTATATATATTTAATATCTCTTATATGTATATAAATATACATATATTTATAATTGTGAAGTGTCATTATTATTGTTATGTGTCCTTTTCCTTTCTTACAGTTTTATTTTTGTGTGAATTTAGTATAAATGCCACTGATCTCAATCGGTTACTACTTCAGCACAGTCTTTTTTTTTATCGTTTCATTAACAATCTAACAAATTCTGTCCTTAGAACTAAGGAGAGTATCCTGTAGGCAGCATAGTTATTTTCTCTTTTTAAATCCATTCCATTCTGTCAATCTGTATCTTTTGAATGGGACATTTAATAGGATTACTGGTGGGAAAATAACTCAATGCCTTTTTGTTAAGTGTTTTCTTGTTATAGCTATTGCTGCCACTCATTACATTTTTAATGCTTTCATTTTGTTGATTTTTTAATAATGGGATGCTTTTATTTACCTCCTATTTCCTTTTGTCTGTAGTTTATTGATACTTTATTTGTCATTACCATAGTGTATTTGTTTGCTGGGGCTGCCATATCAAAGTATTGCAACCTGGGTTGTAATTAATAATAGTTAATTTTCTCACCTTTCTGGAGGCTAGAAGATGGACGTCAAGGGGTTGGCAGAGTTGAATTTTGTTGGGAATCCTTTCCTTGGCTTGTAGACATCCATCTTCTCTGTCTGTCTTTACACGGCTGTAACTCTAAAAGTGTCTGTATCTTAAACTCCACTTATATGAAATCACGTATATTGGATGAAGGTGACCCATATGATCCATGTTGACTTAATTGCCTATTGGAAGTATTATTTCCAAATACAGACACTATAAAATAATGGAGGTTAGGATTTCAACATATGAATTAAGAGGGGACCCAATTCGATCCACAACACATGTGGATTACAAAAAAATGATTTCTACAACACATTACGTTACTGATATCATAGATGAGATTTTTTATGTGTGGGCCCATTAATGTGTATTTATAATAATTTCCAGGTTTGGTTTTTCAAATCTTATAAAAGAGGTAAAGGTGGACTTCTGTGTGTTTTGGTCAAGTTCTCCACACACAAGTCACTTTTAAATTTCCTTAGACTCTCATTCCTGCATTTTTTTTTCTAGAAGCCTTGGATTTGTATTAAATGTCTCTTTGTTAATGTCTTGCTTCCCCCACAAATTGTAGCTCACTGTTGCTTTAATGATCCACTGCAATTGTCCCTGCCATCAGAGGCCTTCCAACTATGCCACGTTCCCCATCACTGTTCTGAGCCAGGGATAGACAGAAATCATATGGAGATCCCTCCACAAGTCAGTACTTTATAAGCAAGTATGTTCTTCTTTTGTCTAAATGATGGA
Source organism: Callorhinus ursinus (assembly GCF_003265705.2). Taxonomy (NCBI): domain Eukaryota; kingdom Metazoa; phylum Chordata; class Mammalia; order Carnivora; family Otariidae; genus Callorhinus; species Callorhinus ursinus. Next base: position 1,880 of record NW_027403749.1, read on the forward strand.
ACTGAGAATTAAGAAGTGTCCTCCTGACTAAACCACACTGCTCCAACTGGGGGTATGGCAAGGGGAGGCACAATTCCACAAAATTTCCCAACATTTTGAGTAAGGACTTTTTCTTGGTTAAGGATTCACGTGGGTTTTGCACCTTTTTAGCTGGTTTCTGGAATTCTGACAAAACTATGTTTGTCCATATGTTGTGCTTTATGGAGTGTCTGTGGGAAATGAGGGCTGGCACATTCTAGCCCACCGTCTTGATGTTTTGTCCAAGATTCAAGGGACAGATGTGTCAGCAAGGTTTTAGTATGCCTGAAAGAATGTCATCAGATATACTGATTTATCTAATCTGTTCTCCTCATGACACATCTGCTCTTACTCCCTTCCTAGGACTTGATCAAAGGAAACCAGATACTGTTCCATGTCTATATTGTCATTATTTGTGTGAATTTAAAGGGCCATCTGTATCTAAAGTGATCTCCTGACTTTCAGTTGGTATGATTTTGGGCTCAGACACCCAAATGTGTGGATGCAAACTGTGTCTCGTGTGGTAGAAAAACAGGCATTTGTTAAGTAAGGTTGGGAGTCTGCCCTCCAGCTGGGAGGAAGTCAGCCATGAAGAGTGATGTGATTGCATTGGGCTGGATATGTGGTTGGAGAAATTTGCTGTATATAGTAGGAAATATCTTCCTTAGTTTCAGAGTCTTGTCTTGGTGGAGGGAAAAGAATCTTCACAGTTACAATCACTCAGCTATCAGATAGGTGTTTAATCTGCTGAGTCCTCTGAGGTAAGTGAAAAGAAATTTGCAAATGACACTATAGATAAAGGGCTG
>NW_027403750.1:0-2702 GCF_003265705.2 Callorhinus ursinus
CACCTCACACCCGTCAGAATGGCTAAAATTAACAAGTCAGGGAACGACAGATGTTGGCGGGGATGTGGAGAAAGGGGAACCCTCCTACACTGTTGGTGGGAATGCAAGCTGGTGCAACCCCTCTGGAAAACAGTATGGAGGTTCCTCAAACAGTTGAAATTAGAGCTACCGTTCGATCCAGCAATTGCACTACTGGGTATTTACCACAAAGATACAAATGTAGGGACCCGAAGGGGTACGTGTACCCCAATGTTTATAGCAGCAATGTCCACAATAGCCAAACTGTGGAAAGAGCCAAGATGCCCATCGACAGATGAATGGATAAAGAAGAAGTGGTATATATACACAATGGAATATTATGCAGCCATCAAAAGGAATGAGATCTTGCCATTTGCAACGACGTGGATGGAACTGGAGGGTGTTATGCTGAGTGAAATAAGTCAATCAGAGAAAGACATGTATCACATGACCTCACTGATATGAGGAATTCTTAATCTCAGGAAACAAACTGAGTGTTACTGGAGTGGTTGGGGGTGGGAGGGATGGGATGGCTGGGTGATAGACATTGGGGAGGGTATGTGCTACGGTGAGCGCTGTGAATTGTGCAAGACTGTTGAATCACAGATCTGTACTTCTGAAACAAATAACGCAACATATTTTAAGAAAAAAGGAAAAGAAGAAGATAACAGGAGAGGAAGAAAAGGGGAGTATGTCAGAGGGGGAGACGAACCATGAGAGATGATGGACTCTGAAAAACAAACTGAGGGTTCTAGAGGGTAGGGGGGTGGGGGGATGGGTTAGCCTGGTGATGGGTATTGAGGAGGGCACGTTCTGCATGGAGCACTGGGTGTTATGAACAAACAATGAATCATGGAACACTACACCAAAAACTAATGATGTAATATATGGTAATTAACATAACAATAAAAAAATTAAAAAAAATATTCTTTAATTTCCTTTTTGACCCATTCATTTCTTAGTAGGATGCCCTTTAGCCTCCATGTATTTGAGTTCTTTCTCATGTTCCTCTTGTGATTGAGTGCTAGTTTCAACGTATTGTGGTCTGAAAATATGCAGAGAATGATCCCAAACTTTTGGTACCATTTGAGACCTTATCTGTGATCTAGGATGTGATTTATTCTAGAGAATGTTGATGGGCACTAGAGAAGAACGTGTATTCTGTTGCTTTGTGATGGAATGTTCTGAATATATTTGTGAAATCCATTGGGTCCAGTGTGTCATTTAAAGTCTTTATTTCTTTGTTGATCTTTTGCTTAGATGATCTGTCCATATTTGTGAGGGGGGTGTTAAAGTTCCCCACTATTATTGTATTGTTGTCGATGTGTTTTTTTGCTTTTGTTATTAATTGGTTTATATAATTGGCTGCTCCCATATTAGGGGCATAGATATATACAATTGTTAGATCTTCGTGTTGGATAGACCCTTTAAGTTGGATATTGTGTCCTTTCTCATCTCTTATTACAGTCTTTAGTTTAAAATATAATTTGTCTGATAAAAGATTGCCACCCCAGCTTTATTTTGGTGTCCATTAGCATGGTAAATTGTTTTCCACCCCCGCACTTTCAATCAGAAGGTTACTTTGGATCTAAAATGAGTCTCTTGCATATAGCATATTGATGGGTCTTTTTTTTTTTTTTTGTCTAATTTGATACCCTGTGTCTTTTGATTGGAGCATTTCGCCCATTTCATTCAGGGTAACTACTGAAAGATATAAATTTAGTGTCATTGTTGTGCCTGTAAGGTTATTTTTACTGTATACTGTCTGTGTTCCCTTCTGGTCTATGTTATTTTAAGCTCTCTCTTTGCTTAGAGGACCCCTTTCAATATTTCTTGGAGGGCTGGTTTCGTGATTGTAAATTCCTTTAGTTTTTGTTTGTCCTGGAAGTTTTTTTTATCTCTCCTTCTATTTTCAATGACAGACTAGCTGGATATAGTATTGGCTGCATGTTTTTCTCATTTAGTGCTCTGAATATATCATGCCAGTCCTTTCTGTCTTGCCAGGTCTCTGTGGATAGGTCTGTTGCCAGTCTAATGTTTCTTCGTTTGTAGGTTACAGATCTCTTCTCCTGAGCTGCTTTCAGGATTTTCTCTTTTTCTCTGAGACTTGTAAGTTTTACTATTAGATGTTGGGGTGTCGACCTATTTTTATTGATTTTGTGGGGGTTCTCTGTTCCTCCTGGATTTTGATGCCTATTTCCTCTCCCAAGTTCAAGAAGTTCTCTCCTCTATATTGCTCCATTATACCTTCTGCCCCTCCCTTTCTTTCTTCTTCTTCTGGAATCCCAATTATTCTAATATTGGTTCATCTTATGGTATCATTTATCTCTCGAATTCTGCCCTCATGATCCAGTAGTTGTTCATCTCTCTTTTTCTCAGCTTCTTTATTTTCCATTATTTGGTCTTCTGTGTCACTAATTCTCTCTTCTGTCTCATTTATCCTAGCAGTTAGAGCCTCCATTTTTTTTTACATCTCATTAATAACCTTTCTGATTTCGACTTTGTTAGATTTTAGTTCTTCTATTTCTCCCGAAAAAGTTTATCTAATATCTTCCATTCTTTTTTGTAGCCCAGCTAGTATCTTTAAAATCGCCTTTCTGAACTCTAGTTCTGACATCTTACTAATGTCCATATTGATTTTGTCCCCAGCAATTGGTACTGCCTTTTCTTTTTTTTTTTTTTTT
>NW_027403751.1:0-1163 GCF_003265705.2 Callorhinus ursinus
CATCCCCGCCAACATCTGTCGTTCCCTGACTTGTTAATTTTAGCCATTCTGACGGGTGTGAGGTGGTATCTCATTGAGGTTTTGATTTGGATTTCCCTGATGCCGAGTGATGTTGAGCACTTTTTCATGTGCCTGTTGGCCATTTGGATGTCTTCTTTGGAGAAATGTCTGTTCATGTCTTCTGCCCATTTCTTGATTGGATTATTTGTTCTTTGGGTGTTGAGTTTGATAAGTTCTTTATAGATTTTGGATACTAGTCCTTTATCTGATATGTCATTGGCAAATATTTTCTCCCATTCTGTTGGTTGTCTTTAGGTTTTGTGGACTGTTTCCTTTGCTGTGCAAAAGCTTTTTATCTTGATGAAATCCCAATAATTCATTTTTGCCCTGGCTTCCCTTGCCTTTGGCGATGTTTCTAGGAAGAAGTTGCTGCGGCTGAGGTCGAAGAGGTTGCTGCCTGTGTTCTCCTTTAGGATTTGGATAAGACTCCTGTCTCACGTTTAGGTCTTTCAACCATTTGGAGTCTATTTTTGTGTGTGGTGTAAGGAAAAGGTCCAGTTTCATTCTCTGCATGTGACTGTCCAATTTTCCCAACACCATTTGTTGAAGAGACTGTCTTTTTTCCATTTGACATTCTTTCCTGCTTTGTCAAAGATGAGTTGACCATAGAGGTGAGGGTCCATTTCTGAGCTCTCTATTCTGTTCCATTGATCAATGTGTCTGTTTTTGTGCCAGTACCATACTGTCTTGATGATGACAGCATTGTAGTAGAGCTGGAAGTCCAGAATTGTGATGCCACCAGCTCTGCTTTTCTTTTTCAACATTCCTCTGGCTATTCGGGGTCTCTTCTGGTTCCATACAAATTTTAAGATTATTTGTTCCATTTCTTTGAAAAAAGTGGATGGTATTTTGATGGGGATTGCATTGAATCTGTAGATAGCTCTAGGAAGCATTGACATCTTTACAATGTTTGTTCTTCCAATCCATGAGCATGGAACGTTTTTCCATTTCTTTGTGTCTTCTTCAATTTCTTTCATGAGTATTTTATAGTTTTCTGAGTACAGATCCTTTGCCTCTTTGGTTAAATTTATTCCTAGGTATCTTATGGTTTTGGGTGCAATTGTAAATGGGATCGACTCCTTGATTTGTCTCTCTTCCGTCTT
>NW_027403751.1:1263-2701 GCF_003265705.2 Callorhinus ursinus
TCCACATACAGTATCATATCATTTGCAAAGAGTGAGAGTTTGACTTCTTCTTTGCCAATTTGGATGCCTTTGATTTCTTTTTGTTGTCTGATTGCTGTGGCTAGGACTTCTAATACTATGTTGAATAGTGGTGATAGTGGACATCCCTGCCGCGTTCCTGACCTTAGGGGAAAAGCTCTCAGTTTTCCCCATTGAGAATGATATTTGCTGTAGGTTTTTCATAGATGGCTTTTATGATATTGAGGTATGTACCCTCTATCCCTATACTCTGAAGAGTTTTGATCAAGAAAGGATGTTGTACTTTGTCAAATGCTTTTTCTGCATCTATTGAGAGGATCATATGACTCTTGTTCTTTCTTTTGTTAATGTATTGTATCACGTTGATTGATTTGCAGATGTTGAACCAACCTTGCAGCCCAGGGATAAATCCCACTTGGTCATGGTGAATAATCCTTTTAAAGTACTGTTGGATCCTATTGGCTAGTATTTTGGTGAGAATTTTTGCATCCATGTTCATCAAGGATATTGGTCTGTAATTTTTCTTTTTGATGGAGTCTTTGTCTGGTTTTGGGATCAAGGTAATGGTGGCCTCATAAAATTGGAAGTTTTCCTTCCATTTCTGTTTTTTGGAACAGTTTCAGGACAATAGGTATTAATTCTTCTTGAAATGCTGACAGAATTCCCCTGGGAAGCCATCTGGCCCTGGGCTTTTGTTTCTTGGGAGATTTTTGATGACTGCTTCAATTTCCTTAGTGGTTATAGGTCTGTTCAGGTGCTCTATTTCTTCCTGGTTCAATTTTGGTAGTTGATATATCTCTAGGAATGCACCCATTTCTTCCAGGTTATCTAATTTGCTGGCATAGAGTTGTTCATAATATGTTCTTCTAATTGTTTGTATTTCTTTGGTGTTGGTTGTGATCTCTCCTCTTTCATTCATGATTTTGTTGATTTTGGGTCCTTTCTCTTTCTTTTTGATAAGTCTGGCCAGGGGTTTATCAATCTTGTTAATTCTTTCAAAGAACCAGCTCCTAGTTTCGTTGATCTGTTCTACTGTTCTTTTGGTTTCTAGTTCATTGATTTCTGCTCTGATCTTATTTCTCTTCTCCTGCTGGGTTTAGGCTTTATTTGCTGTTCTTTCTCCACCTCCTTTAGGTGTAGGGTTAGGTTGTGTATTTGAGACCTTTCTTGTTTCTTGAGGAAGGCTTGTATTGCTATATACTTTCCTCTCAGTACTGCTTTGGCTGTATCCCAAAGATTTTGAACAGTTGTGTTTTCATTTTCATTGGTTTCCATGAATTTTTTTTAATTCTTCTTTAATTTCCTGGTTGACTCATTCATTCTTTAGTAGGATGAAGTAGGCTCTTTAGCCTCCATGTATTTGAGTTCTTTCTGACTTTCCTCTTGTGACTGAGTTCTAGTTTCAAAGCATTGTGGTCTG
>NW_027403752.1:0-2700 GCF_003265705.2 Callorhinus ursinus
CAGGGTGGTGGTGGATAACGGAACCCAGACCTGTCTTTTCCCCGTGTCCTGGCAACCCCCTGGGTCTCTTGGGGAACCCTGACCATCAATCGGACTGTCGCACCGTCCCTATGGGGCCTGCTTCCGGGTCATGCCGCCCCACAGTGAGGAGAGGTGAGGCCAGGCAGTAGCGGGGAGAGGGCAGAGTGGAATCACCCTGGGGGCCATGGATCCCTGCTCAGTGCAGCCCCTGTTGTGTGCTGGCCCCTCGGGCACCGAGATTACAGCTCCTGGTCTGGCTCCGGGAGGGTTACCAGAGTGTGGCTCCTGCTAGCTCAGATTTGTCACTCTCTCCTGGAGCTACAGCCTGTCCATGCAGCTGAACTCCCCATCCTAGTCGGCCAGCTCACCTTCACGGTCAAGACCAGGCTATCATGAATGTCAGGGGCCATTGCGTGGCTGCTCAGGCAGGCGAGGGCTCAATTTCAACTGAGGGAGACTCTGGCTCGTCTAGCAGGGGCTCTGGAGGGCTGCCTTTCCATCTCCTCTGCTGACCAACTCTAGGACTGGGGCCATTCTACCTCCCCTCGCTGGGCGTCGCTCTCTTCCTCTGTGCGATGGGTTGATGCTGAATGATCCCTCCCATGGCGGGAACATGTGGAGTGCTGGTGATTGACGTAAGCCTGGCACGGAGCCTGGATTGCAGAGTGCACAGGGGGATGGTGAGCGGTGTGGGCAGTGAGCACTCCTTCCCCGGAAAGCAATTTAGCTCTTCCATGCAGCCGCCAGGCCACTAGCTGGGAGCCGAGGAACAGTGGCCGACCGCACTCCTGACACCAGGGCCCTGCGTGTGGCTCTTCCTTAGCACTGGGACACGGTTGGGACCGCGGGACATTGGGCCAGCCCCTCTCTCTGAGGGCAGGAGACCGAAGAAGGCTTTCCTTGGGGACCCGCAAGGCCACATAAGAGGGGAGGAGTCTTCCCCCAAAACAGTACATTGAAATTCTGCTTCTGTTAGAACCTGAGCGTTGGGCTTTGGTTATTTCACTTGCGGGGCTGACGAGATACACTTGTTCTCCAAGACTCCTCCTCCGATGAAGAGCTCTTGCAGGTCCCGGGCATCCTGGAGCCAGGGAGGGGAGAGGGGCCAGTCCCCTCCCCGACTCCCGCAGGAGACCTGTCCTACCAAACCAGGATGGTTTCGGGTCGTGGTCCTGGGCTAGGGTTGGAGAGAGCCTGTCACTGCTCCTGACTCTGGTGCGGAGAGGGCCATTTTTAGACATAGCAACAGCCACCGAGGACAGGGGCTTCAGAAAGAACACTCTGGTGGACTCGGTCCCGCCCCAGGACTTTGGCTGCCTTCCCCAGCTCCAGAGGAAGAGGGTATCCGCTGCTTCTTTGGGCTTTCGTCCTCTGAACCACGAGCAAGCACTGAAAAGTGTCTACCGCTACTCTAGAAGTGCAGCAGCCCTGGGGGGGGGACAGTCACTGTGCACAAACGAAGACGGACAACGTGCTAAGTAAGTGCAGGAGTTCATCTTGTTCAAATGGCCTGCGGGACGGTGGGGTTTGCTGCTTCTGTGCCCTCCACTGGGTCGCCTTTCCTAGGATGGAAATGCTCCTGGAGTCGCCTCTCTCTCCTTTGAGCTCCGTTCCTGCTGGTTTCAGGACCAAGGGACTCCAACTGAGCATTGTGCCCTATGTCCTCAGGGCGATGGTGGTAATGGTCCGTTATGATTGTCTGGGAGGTTCCTTCTGGTTCCATGCTTGCCTAGGCACAGGTGCGGTAGCGAGAAGCCCCGGAGCCATCCCCCAATTTCAGCATTGTGACCCTTGTTCCCCAGGGATGTTGCTAATGCTCCTTTGGGACTGTCGGGGAGGGCCCTCCAGGTTCCCGCTCCCCCCAGGCACAGGTGTGGTAGCAAGAAGCCCCCGAGCAGTCCTCCAACTTCAGCCCTGTGACCCATGTCCTCAGGGATTGTGCTAATGTTCCATCAGGATCATCTGGGAGGGTCCTCCAGGTTCCCGCTTCCTCAGGCACAGTTGTGGTGGCAAGAAGCACCAGAGTCCTCCCCCAAATCCAGCATTGTGCCCCCAGGGGTCCTGGTGCTGGTCATGGGCTGTCAAGAGGGTACAGGGGGATCCTCCAGGTGGGGCCTGGAGGCTGGAGTAAACCAGATCGCACACAAGTTGCATGAGGAACAGGTGAGTTGAGTTGTTCATTTGGAAGAGTAATTTCGCTTCTCCAAAAAGGTCAAAGTCATTGGTCTACTTTAGAATGAAGATAATGACTACTTAGAAACAAGTGTGTCTTTCCCCTTCACCCAGAAATGGAAGCAGGTGCTTAGGCCATAGATCAGAGGACCTACTTATCCCCAGCTGACAGCACTTATCTGCTCTGCATCTAGGAGACTCAAGTTTTTGAACATCAGCCTGTGAGTCTGTGATGCAGCATTTCACAGGATGTCAGGGTTCTGAGAAAGCAGCAGTTCCATTTGGCACAGTGTCACTTTCCGGTCAGGACTGGCGGTCAAATTTCTCATGAACCCCAAACTTCTGGCGATTTCCTCTTTTCTCTAGTTGACCCAGGGTTCGGGTTAGAGTTGGGTACGGGTTACGGCTTGGGTTAGGGTACGGGAGAGGGTTAGGTTACAGGATAGTGTTAGGGTACGGGTTAGGGTAGGGGTTAGATATAGGGTACGTGTTAGGGCACGGTTTACG
>NW_027403753.1:0-2699 GCF_003265705.2 Callorhinus ursinus
CCAAATCAACAAAATCATGAATGAAAGAGGAGAGATCACAACCAACACCAAAGAAATACAAAGAATTATAAGAACATATTATGAGCAGCTCTATGCCTGCAAATTAGATAACCTGGAAGAAATGGATGCATTCCTAGAGATGTATCAACTACCAAAACTGAACCAGGAAGAAATAGAAAACCTGAACAGACCTAGAACCACTAAGGAAATTGAAGCAGTCATCAAAAATCTCCCAACAAACAAAAGCCCAGGGCTAGATGGCTTCTCAGGGGAATTCTACCAAACATCTCAAGAAGAATTAATCCCTATTCTCCTGAAACTATTCCAAAAAATAGAAATGGAAGGAAAACTTCCAAACTCATTTTATGAGGCCGCTATAACCTTGATCCCAAAACCAGACAAAGACCCCATCAAAAAGGAGAATTACAGACCAATATCCTTGATGAACGTGGATGCAAAAATTCTCACCATAATACTAGCCAATGGGATCGAAGAGTACACTAAAAGGATTATTCACCATGACCAAGTGGGATTCATCCCTGGGCTGCAAGGTTCGTTCAACAACCGCAAATCAATCAATGTGATACAATATATTAACAAAAGAAAGAACAAGAATCATATGATCCTTTCAATAGATGCAGAAAAAGCATTTGACAAAGTACAGCATCCTTTCTTGATCAAAACTCTTCAGACTATAGGGATAGAGGGTACATACCTCAATATCATAAAAGCCATCTATGAAAAACCCACAGCGAATATCATTCTCAATGGGGAAAAGCTGAGAGCTTTCCCCCTAAGGTCAGGAACGCGGCAGGGATGTCCACTATCACCAGTGCTATTTGACATAGTATTAGAAGTCCTAGCCACAGCAATCACACAACAAAAAGAAATCAAAGGCATGCAAATTGGCAAAGAGGAAGTCAAACTCTCACTCTTTGCAGATGATATGATACTTTATGTGGAAAACCCAAAAGACTCCACCCCAAACCTGCCAGAAATCATATAGGAATTCAGGAAAGTGGCAGGATACAAAATCAATGCACAGAAATCAGTGGTATTACTATACACCAACAACAAGACAGAATAGAGAAAAATTAAGGAGTCAATCCCATTTACAACTGGACTCAAAACCATAAGATACCTAGGAATAAATTTAACCAAAGAGGCAAAGGATCTGTACTCAGGAAACTATGAAATACTCATGAAAGGAATTGAGGAAGACACAAAGAAATGGAAAAACGTTCCATGCTCATGGATTGGAAGAACAAACATTGTGAAGATGTCAATGCTACCTAGAGCAATCTACACATTCAGTGCAATCCCTATCAAAATACCATCCACTTTTCAAATAAATGGAACAAATAATCCTAAGATTTGTATGGAACCAGAAGAGACCCCGAATAGCCAGAGGAATGTTGAAAAAGAAACGCAAAGCTGGCAGCATCACAATTCCTGACTTCCAGCTCTATTACAAAGCTGTCATCATCAAGACTGTATGGTACTGGCACAAAAACAGACACATAGATCAATGGAACAGAATAGAGAGCCCAGAAATGGACCCTCAACTCTATGGCCAACTAATCTTTGACAAAGCAGGAAAGAATGTCCAATGGAAAAAAGACAGTCTCTTCAACAGATGGTGTTGGGAAAATTGGACAGCCACATGCAGAAGAATGAAACTGGACCATTTCCTTACACCACACACAAAAATAGACTCCAAATGGTTGAAAGGCCTAAATGTGAGACAGGAGTCCATCAAAATCCTAATGGAGAACACAGGCAGCAACCTCTTCGACCTCAGCCACAGCAACTTCTTCCTAGAAACATCGCCAAAGGCAAGGGAAGCAAGGGCAAAAATGAACTCTTGGGATTTCATCAAGATAAAAAGCTTTTGCACAGCAAAAGAAACAGTCCACAAAACCAAAAGACAACCGACAGAGTGGGAGAAAATATTTGCAAATGACATATCAGTTAAAGGGCTGGTATCCAAAATCTATACAGAACTTATCAAACTCAACACCCAAAGAACAAATAATCCAATCAAGAAATGGGCAGAAGACATGAACAGACATTTTTCTAAAGAAGACATCCAAATGGCCAACAGATGCATGAAAAAGTGCTCAACATCGCTCGGAATCAGGGAAATCCAAATCAAAACCTCAATGAGATACCGTTTCACACCAGTCAGAATGGCTAAAATTAACAAGTCAGGAAAGGACAGATGTTGGCGGGGATGCAGAGAAAGGGGAACCCTCCTACACTGTTGGTGGGAATGCAAGCTGGTGTACCCAGTCCTGAAAACAGTATGGAGATTCCTCAAAAAGTTGAAAATGGAGCTACCATATGATCCAGCAATTGCACTACTGCTATTTACCACAAAGATACGAATGTAGGGATATGAAGAGGTATGTGCACCCCAATGTTTATAGCAGCAATATCCACGATAGCCAAACTGTGGAAAGAGCCAACATGTCCATCGACAGATGAATGGATAAAGAAGAAGTGGTATATATACAGAATGGAATATTATGCAGCCATCAAAAGGAATGAGATCTTGCCATTTGCAACGACATGGCTGGAACTGGAGAGTGTTATTGTGAGTGAAATAAGTCAATCAGAGAAAGACATGTATCATATGACCTCACTGATATGAGGAATTCTTAATCTCAGGAAACAAACTGAGGGTTGCTGCAGTGGTT
>NW_027403754.1:0-2699 GCF_003265705.2 Callorhinus ursinus
GTTCTTTGGGTGTTGAGTTTGATAAGTTCTTTATAGATTTTGGATACCAGCCCTTTATCTTATATGTCATTTGCAAATATCTTCTCCCATTCTGTCGGTTGTCTTTTGGTTTTGTGGACTGTTTCTTTTGCTGTGCAAAAGCTTTTTATCTTGATGAAATCTCAATAGTTCATTTTTGCCCTTTCTTCCCTTGCCTTTGGCGATGTTTCTAGGAAGAAGTGGCTGCGGCTGAGGTCGAAGAGGTTGCTGCCTGTGTTCTCCTTTAGGATTTTGATGGACTCCTGTCTCACGTTTAGGTCTTTCAACAATTTGGCGTCTATTTTTGTGTGTGGTGTAAGGAAATGGTCCAGTTTCATTGTTCTGCATGTGGCTGTCCAATTTTCCCAACACCATTTGTTGAAGAGACTGTCATTTTTCCACTGGACATTCTTTCCTGCTTTGTCAAAGATGAGTTCACCATAGAGTTGAGGGTCCATTTCTGGGCTCTCTATTCTGTTCCATTGATCGATGTGTCTGTTTTTGTGTCAGTACCACACTGTGCTGATGATGACAGCTTTGTAATAGAGCTGGAAGTCCAGAATTGTGATGCCGCCAGCTTTGCTTTTCATTGTCAAGTTTCCTCTGACTATTCAGGGTCACTTCTGGTTCCATACAAATTTTAGGATTATTTGTTCAATTTCTTTGAAAAAAGTGGATGGAATTCTGATGGGGATTTCATTGAATGTGTAGATTGCTCTAGGTAGCAATGACATCTTCACAATGTTTGTTCTTCCAATCCATGAGCATGGAACGTTTTTCCATTTCTTTGTGTCTTCTTCAATTACTTTCATTAGTATTTTATAGTTTTCTGAGTACAGATCCTTTGCCTCTTTGGTTAAATTTATTCCTAGGTATCTTATGGTTTTGGGTGCAATTGTAAATGGGATCGACTCCTTGATTTGCCTCTCTTCTGTCTTGTTGTTGGTGTATAGGAATGCCACTGATTTCTGTGCATTGATTTTATATCCTGCTACTTTACTGAACTCCTGTATGAATTCTAGCAGTTTTGGGGTGGAGTCTTCTGGGTTTTCCACCTACAGTATCATATCATCTGCAAAGAGTGAGAGTTTGACTTCCTCTTTGCTGATTTGGATGCCTTTGATTTCTTTTTGTGGTCTGATTGCTGTGGCTAGGACTTCTAAATAATATGTTGAATAGCAGTTGTGATAGTGGACATCCCTGCCGCGTTCCTGACATTAGGGGAAACGCTCTCAGCTTTTCCCTATTGAGAATGATATTCGCTGCGGGTTTTTCATAGATGGCTTTTATGATCTTGAGGTATGTACCCTCTATCCCTATACTCTGAAGAGTTTTGATCAAGAAAGGATGCTGTACTTTGTCAAATGCTTTTTCTGCATCTATTGAGAGGATCATATGGTTCTTGTTCTTTCTTTTATTAATGTATTGTATCACATTGATTGATTTGTAGATGTTGAACCACCTTGCAGTCCAGGAATAAACCCCACTTGGTCGTGGTAAATAATCCTTTTAATGTACTGTTGGATCCTATTGGCTAGTATTTTGGTGAGAATTTTTGCGTCCATGTTCATCAAGGATATTGGTCTGTAATTCTCCTTTTTGATGGCGTCTTTGTCTGGTTTGGGGATCAAGGTAATGGTGGCCTCATAAAATGAGTTTGGAAGTTTTCCTTCCATTTCTATTTTTTGGAACAGTTTCAGGAGAATAGGTATTAATTCTTCTTTAAATGTCTGATAGAATTCCCCTGGGAAGCCATCTGGCCCTGGGCTTTTGTTTGTTGGGAGATTTTTGATGACTGCCTCAATTTCCTTAGTGGTTATAGGTCTGTTCAGGTTTTTTATTTCTTCCTGGTTCAATTTTGGTAGTTGATACATCTCTAGGAATGCACCCATGTCTTCCAGGTTATCTAATTTGCTGGCATAGTTTTGCTCATAATATGTTCTTATAATTGTTTGTATTTCTTGGTGTTGGTTGTGATCTTTCCTCTTTCATTCATGATTTTGTTGATTTGGGTCTTTCTCTTTTCTTTTTGATAAGTCTGGCCAGGGGTTTATCAATCTTGTTAATTTTTTCAAAGAACCAGCTCCTAGTTTCGTTGATCTGTTCTCATGTTCTTTTGGTTTCTAGTTCATTGATTTCTGCTCTGATCTTTATTATTTATCTTCTCCTGCTGGGTTTAGGCTTTATTTGCTGTTCTTTCTCCAGCTCCTTTAGGTGTAGGGGTAGGTTATGTATTTTAGACCTTTCTTGTTTCTTGAGAAAGGCTGGTATTGCTATATACTTTCCTCTCAGGACTGCCTTTGCTGTATCCCAAAGATTCTGAACAGTTGTGTTTCATTTTCATTGGATTCCATGACTTTTTTTAATTCTTCTTTAATTTCTGGTTGACCCATTCATTCTTTAGTAGGATGCTCTTTAGCCTCCATGTCTTTGAGTTCTTTCTGACTTTCCTCTTGTGATTGAGTTCTAGTTTCAAAGCATTGTGGTCTGAAAATATGCAGGGAATAATCCCAATCTTTTGGTACTGGTTGAGACCTGATTTGTGACCTAGGATGTGATCAATTCTGGAGAATATTCTATGTGTACTAGAGAAGAATGTATTCCGTTGCTTTGGAATGGAATGTTCTGAATACATCTGTGAAGTCCATTTGGTCCAGTGTGTCATTTAAAGTCTTTATTTC
>NW_027403755.1:0-2699 GCF_003265705.2 Callorhinus ursinus
AAGTACCGAGGCGCCATTTGCGCCCTGCACCCACCACACAGGCCCCGCGAGGTCACTGTGGGCGTCCACTGGGAGAGATTCCGGCGCTGTCGAGGGCAGCGGCCTCGCCTCGTGCCTCTGCCCCTCAGGCTCCTACACTGAAGGGAGCAGCATGGACGTCACCGGGAAAAGGATCGCGGGAGGGATCTCCGCTTGCCCGGCCCGGGGATCCCCTCTGTACCCACGCGAGCTTGCGCAAGCAGGCTCCACCACACACATCGCCAGGACTTCTGCCTGAAACGCCACCCTGGTGCACGCTGCTCCGGGCCACGTGAGGTCAGGGGCTGTGCCAAGGCCACGCCATGGGACTCCTCCGGCTGGGAGGCCGGCAGCCCGACATGCCACCAAAGCCCTGCCACGGCCCCGGGGACCTCCGCGCCGTGAACGCCCAGCTAAGGAGGTGAAACCCCTCGCGGACACGGAGCGCTCCGCGAGGCCCTCCGATGCAGAGGCCCTTGGGTGCTGCTGTTGCTGCTGCTGCTGCTTGTGCTCGTGCTGGCGCTGCCGGTGCCTGCGACAGTGTGCCCGAGGGGAAGCTGTCCCTCACTCCTACCTTCCCTGGGGGAGACAACGTGCTGGACCTCAGTTTCGATGAGAACGACGGTAGGGAGTTCTCACTCATTTTGTTCAGCTTTTCCAAGGAATGCAGAATGAGGGAGTCATCATCGATCCGAGCACATTCGGGGCCGCCCGGCACATCCAACGAAGCTGTCCGGGCGGCTCAGACGTTTGAGCCGATGGCGGGAGTGCCCGCCAGCAGCCTGGACAGTCCAGAGCCGAGCCACTGAGCAAGAGGGGCGCTCCAGCCGCTCTTGGAGCCAGACCCCGCATGCCACCAGGCACATGCGGATTGGCAGGCTCTCAGGGGAGCGCAATATATCTCACGGCCAAGGTCTGCGTCGGAGACAATGGAAGGCTTACCGTCTTGACGATGCATCCGCAGGGTGCCCACGCCGCGTGGGACAACACTTCTTCCGGGCACCCGGCCATCCTCCACGCATCCGAGGACAGGAAAGCCTTCCTCCCTGGGCCAACGGCGAGCCCGGCGTGGAGTCCGACCCTGAGAAGTGGGGACAAATGGCACACACGTATGACAAAAGGATCCAGGTTCTCAGGTCGCCGGACCGCTCGGAATGCCTCCTTGGTGCAGCCTCGCATCAGCCTGTCCTGTCCCTCTGTCGCACAGGCACGGCTGGGGGCGGCTGAGCAGGATGCCCTGTGCGCAAGTCTGCACGGCCAGGGGCGTGCGAGTCTGTGCAGGTGTGGGAGTCAGAATGGGAGTGTTGTGAGCGTGTGGAACTGGAGTTCGGGTGGGTGTAGACATGGGCTTCTACCTCTTTGTAGTTCGTGTCTGTTTCGTGTGGGCACGTGTGCGCGAGGGGCGGGTGTGTGCGTGCCCGGTGGGCGGTGGGCACGGGCGTCGGTGGGCACGTGTGGAACCTCAGCTCCCGAAAGACCCTACCCGGACATGGAATCATGACCTCACGTCCTGCCATACAACGGCACGAGACCGGTGCCAATGAATCTCCACTAGCCCGTTTGGACCTTTCGGTCGGCTGATAATGGCCCGAGACTCCCCGTCTCAAATTCACTTTGGCAAAGTAGGGCACGCCGTCTCGACCTAGCCCCACTTCCGTACCGGGACGCCAGGTCGCCTGGACACTGTCAGCCCGCTAGGTGCCCCGCTGTGGCTGCACCTCAGCGCTTGGCGGCAAAACCCCAGGGCCGCGGGAATGCTGGCAGCCCTGGGACGCCAGGGGCAAGCCTGACGTAGACCATAGCACTAGGGAGCGGAGGGGCCCTGGACTCCAGGCCAGACACCAAGTAGTGCAAACACGGCCCATCCGCCCTTGGGAGCCAGGCAGCTCAGCCGTTGATACGCAGTGCCCTGCCCCGCCGAGGGTCAGCTGGGCCGCGCACTGAATCCAGGGCCCATTGCCAATGAGGGCACTGGCGTGTCCATGGCCAGCGGCTCCGTCGGCCCTGCCTCCGAGAATTTGTGCAGGCAGGCGGCGACCCTGTGCACACCTGCGTCCTTGTGCATGCCCTGGCAGGTCTCCCAGCCAGAATTATTTGCCTGGACTCGCACGTCTCACGCAGGGACCTGCAGCGAGGACACCCACAAGGGCAGTGCAAGGGATAGTCCGCCATCCCGTGGGATTCTAGCCAGGGCCCCTTGCTCGAACCAGGAACGCCACCATGGTCTCCATGGATCTCCAGGCCTGCCGCCACGATGGCGACGGACGCGGAGAGAGGAAGATGGCTCCGTTGCCCAAGGAGAGCTGCACGTTTGACCAGCTCCCCTAGCCACCAGGGCGCTGTTCCTGGCTGCCCTCGGTGTATTCAGGGCCTGCCTTGCCCTGCCTGGCATACAGGCGGGCAAGGATAGGTCTCGATCCCGCACCCTACTGCAGGATTTGGGGTCCCCTGCCTCCCAGTCACTGGGACGGTCCCGGGAGCACACCTTCCACTCAGTAGCCGCGGGCGAGGGAGACGAGGTCTCCCCGACCCCGGTGGGCTACGCACGGTGCCAGAGGCACGGCCAGTCTGCGCATCGTCACCTACGCACAGAGTTGAGACTCAGGGAAGACGCCCATGGAGCGTCTTTGCTTGGACACAGAGACCGCAGGGGCACATCGGTCAGGGACCGTAGCGCTGGA
>NW_027403756.1:0-2628 GCF_003265705.2 Callorhinus ursinus
TTCCCTGGTGCTCATCACACTAAGTAAGTGTCCTCTGAACCCTGTACCATCCTCGGTGCTCATCACACTAAGTAAGTGTCCTTTGAACCCTATACCTTCCTCGGTGCTCATCACACTAAGTAAGTGTCCTCTGAAACTTGTACATTCCTCGGTGCTCATCACACTAAGGAAGTGTCCTCTAAACCCTGTACCTCCTCGGTGCTCATCACACTAAGTAAGTGTCCTCTAAACCCTGTACCATCCTCGGTGCTCATCACACTAAGTAAGTGTCCTATGAACCCTATACCATCCTCGTTGCTCATCATACCAAGTAAGTGTCCTCTTAACCCTGTACCTTACTCGGTGCTCACCACAGTAAGTAAGTGTCCTCTTATCCCTGTACCTTACTCGTTGCTCCTCACAGTAATTAGGTGTCCTCCTAGGCCTGTACCTTACTCGGTGCTCATCACAGTAAGTAAATGTCCTCCTATCCCTGTAACTTACTCCGTGCTCATCAGAGTAAGTAAGTGTCCTCCTAGCTCTCTACCTTCCTCGGTGCTCATCACAGTAATTAAGTGTCCTCTTAAACCTGTACCTTACCCGGTGCTCTTCACAGTAAGTAAGTATACTCATAACCGTGTACCTTACTCGGTGCTCATTACAGTAAGACACTGTCTTCTTAATCCTGTACCTTCCTCGGTGCTCATTACAGTAAGTAAGTTTCCTCTTAACCCTGTACCTTCCTCGGTGCTCATCACAGAAAATAAGCGTCCTCCTAACCCTATACCTTACGCGGTGCTCATCATAGTAAGTAAGTGCCCTCTGAACCCTGTACCTTCCTCGGTGCTCATCASAGTAWGTAAGTGTCCTCTGAAACCTGTACCTTCCTCGGTGCTCATCACAGTAAGTAAGTGTCCTCTTAACCCTGTACCTTCTTCGGTGCTCATCACAGAAAGTAAGTGTCCTCCTAACCCTTTTTCTTACTCGGTGCTCATCACAGTAAGTAAGTGTCCTCCTAGCCCTGTACCTTCCTCGGTGCTCATCACAGTAAGTAAGTGTCCCCTTAGCCCTGTCCCTTACTCGGTGCTCATCACAGTAAGTAACTGTCTTCTTAATCCTGTACCTTCCTCGGTGCTCATCACAGTAAGTAAGTGTCCTCTGAACCCTGTACCTTTCTCGGTGCTCATCACAGTAAGTAAGTGTCCTCTTAACCATGTACCTTACCCGGTGCTAATCACCGTAAGTAAGTATCCTCATAACCATGTTCCTAACTCGGTGCTCATCACATTAAGTAAGTGTCTCTTAACCCTGTACCTTCCTTGTGCTCATCAGAGGAAGTAATTGTCCTCTGAACCCTGTATCTTCCTCGGTGCTCATCACAGTAAGTAAGTGTCCTCTGATCCCTGTACCTTCCTCGGTGCTCATCACACCAAGTAAGTGTCCTCTGAACCCCGTACCTTCTTCGGTGCCCATCACACTAAGTAAGTGTTCTCTGAATCCTGTACCTTCCTCGGTGCTCATCAAAGTAAGTAAGTGTCCTCTGAACCGTGTAACTTCCTCGGTGCTCATCACAGTACGTAAGTGTCCTCTGAACCCTGTACTTTCCTCGGTGCTCATCACACTAAGTAACTGTCCTCTGAACCCTGTACCTTCCTCCGTGGTCATCACACTAAGTGTCCTCTCAACCCTGTACCTTCCTCGGTGCTCATCACAGTAAGTAAGTGTCCTCTTAACCCTGTACCTTACCCGGTGCTAATCACAGTAAGTAACTATCCTCATAACCCTGTACCTAACTCGGTGCTCATCACAGTAAGTAAGTCTCCTCATAACCCTGTACCTTCCTCGGTGCTCATCACAGTAAGTAACTGTCCTCTCAATCCTGTACCTTCCTCGGTGCTCATCACAGTAAGTAAGTGTCCGCTTAGTCCTGTTCCTTACTCGTGGCTCCTCACAGTAAGTAAGTGTCCTCATAGCCCTGTACCTTACTCAGTTCTCATCACAGTAAGTAAGTGTCCTCCTATCCCTGTACCTTACTTGGTGCTCCTTAGAGTAAGTAAGTATCCTCCTAGCTTTGTAACTTCCTCGGTGCTCATCACAGTAAGTAAGTGTCCTCTTAGCCCAGTCCATTAATCGGTGCTCATCAGAGTAGTTAAGTGTCCTCTTTAACCTTTACCTTACCCGGTGCTCATCACAGTAAGTAAGTATATTCATAACCCTGTACCTAACTCGGTGCTCATCACACTAAGTAAGTGTCCTCTGAACTCTGTACCTTCCTCGGTGCTCATCGCAGTATGTAAGTGTCCTCTTAAACCTGTACCTTCCTCGGTGCTCATCACAGAAAGTAACTGTCCTCCTAAACCTGTACCTTACTCGGTGCTCATCACAGTAAGTAAGTGTAATCCTAGCCCTGTACCTTCCTCGGTCATCACAGTAAGTAAGTGTCTTCTTAACCCTGTCCCTTCCTCGGTACTCATCACAGTAAGTAAGTGTCCTCTGAACCCTATACCTTCCTTGGTGCTCATCACACCAAGTAAGTGTCCTCTTAACCCTGTACCTTACTCGGTGCTCATCACAGTAAGTAAGTGTCCTCTTAGCCCTGTATCTTACTCGTTGCTTCTCACAGTATGTAAGTGTCCTCCTAGCCCTGTA
>NW_027403757.1:0-2698 GCF_003265705.2 Callorhinus ursinus
GCTTAACTGACTGAGCCACCCAAACGCCCCTAATGTCTCCTTTTCCACTCTTAATTTTATTTGAGTCTTTTTTTAAAGATTTTATTTATTTATTTGATGGAGAGAGACATAGCGAGAGCAGGAACACAAGCAGGGGGAGTGGGAGAGGGAGAAGCAGGCTTCCCGCTGAGCAGGGAGCCCGATGTGGGACTCGATCCCAGGACCCTGGGATCATGACCTGAGCCGAAAGCAGACACTTAACGATGGAGCCACACAGGCGCCCTTATTTGAGTTTTTTTTTTTTCTTAGTCTAAATAAAGGTTTGTTGATTTTGTTTATCTTATTCATAGAACCAGTTCTCAGGTTCATCAATGCTTTCTTTTTTTTTTTTTTATCATTCCCATTTCATTTATTTCTGCTCTGGGCTTTATTGTTTCCTTCCTTCTGCTAAATTTGGGCTTAATTTGTTGTTGTTTTTCTAGTTCCTTGAGATGTAAAGATAGGTTGCTTATTTGAGGTCTTTCCAATTTCTTAATATACACACTTATCACTTTAAACTATCAGAGCTGCAGTTGCTGCCTTCTGTATGTTTTGAAATGTTGTCTTTCCGTTTTCATTTATTTTGAGATAATTTTTTATTTTCCTTTTGATTTCTTCACTGACCCATTGATAGTTCGGAAGTGTGTTGTTTAGTATCCACATATTAGTGGATTTTCCAGCTTTCCTTTTACTGATTTCTATTTCCATACCATTGTGGTCAGAAAAGACAGTGGGTATGAATTCAGTCTTGTTAAATGAGCTAAGAGTTGTTGCGTGTCCTATGGTGCAGTCTTTTCTGGAGAAAGTCCCACGTGCACTTGAGGAGAATGCCTGTTCTGCTGCTGTGGGTTCTCGTGTTTTAATCCATGGAACCACTCTGCCTATTGATTGGTGAATTCAATTTTTAATATTTAGAGTGATTGTTGATATGGAAGAACGCAGTACTGCCCCCTTATGTCTTACCTTTGATTGTTTTGTAGCCCCTTTCTTATTCCCCGCCCGTTTCTGTCTACCTTTGTGAAGTGCTGGTTTTCCACAGTGCGTTTGGTCTCCCCCTTTTCTTGTTTTGGGACTCTAGAGTTTTGTTTTGTTGTTACCATATGGATTACAAACAACATCTGTTATATAAGATAGTTCTTTTTAGGCTGATAGCACCTTATTTTCATTCCCTGTGAAGTTTCCACAGTTTTACTCTTCCCCTTAATTTTGATGTTAAAATGTACTTCTTTTTATGCTGCAAATTCACTGAGAAGGGATAGTGACTTTGGTTATTTTTCCTGCTCTTTTCCGTTAACCTCCAAACTATAATGAAGGGGTTAACACACCCTTCTACTACAGAGTTGTCAGCCTGAGCCTAGCCTCCGTGGTCTGTCTTCTTTGCTCCTGGGTATGGCTCTTTCTCTGCCTCTTGAGGCTGTTGATTCTTATTTTGTTTTCTTCTGACCTGCACTATTTTGTGTGGGTTCAATACTGTTAGTTGACACAAACGCTTTGTGAAAATAAGTGGACTATAAATCATGCTTGTTTCCTAATTAGGTCTGAACATATTCAATAGTAGCAGCCTTTTCCCAGGCCCCTGGATCTTCATCTGCTCACCAACTCCAAGATTTTTAAAAACATATTATATTAACAGTTTCAAAGAATTAGTTTTTTTTAATTCAACCAAGTCACCCTATTAATTATCTATAGAATGATCTGTAAACAGTGAATGAGCAAGGTTTTACAGGATGAAGGAATAATTGGCTTTGTGGCCGGGTTTGCCCTAATGTTTACTCACTGTTGCCCCCGTGTGGCCGTTTTCTAGATAGCACGTGGCAGAATGTGTTAACCTATCAAATTCAAGGGAGAATAAGATAGAGTAGGTTGGTCCCTGGATTCCCTAGCTCCTAAAAACCATCATATAATTTAGAAGCCATATTCTTTTTTTACATCTGAAAGCTTTATGTTTTGCAAAAAACCTTAAATATGATTATGTGTACACAAAGAGTGCACACATTACCTATGCTGAACAATGCCAAGAAACAATATATTGGTGCAACAGTTGTCTTCTAAAATAAACATAAAAACTGAGCCCAGACCGGCAGACAAAAGCAAAATACTTATTTCCCAGCAGCACAATTAAGCTATATTCTAAATCGAGTATATCTTAACTAGATATTAGGGATAGGGTCAGGGTCAATTTGAATATATTAATTATGCACAGCTTTTTGTATGTCAGTCGTAACTCCATAACATGTTTTTAAAAAATAAAACGGGAGAGAAGATAGTCACTCAAAGCACTGATCACCTTTCCTGTCATGATAATTATGTAACTAAACGTAATTATTGCTTAACCTTAGCTGAGGACCGGGAGCTGCTCCTACAGGTACTTGGCAGGTAGCATCTGTGGCCAGCTGCCCATCTCCCCACTGCACCCACCCCCAGCTCAGCACATCCTCTTCTAGGCTCAAGGGCAGCCGAGAGGGACCAGGCCCAGGTGTGGCTCCCTCCTCTCAGGCATGGCTTCCTTCCGACAGGTGGAGAAGTTGGCCAGCTCACAGACACATGACATCTTCCTTTGGTTACTTGCTATCTTCCTCCCCTTTTTGTCACCCTGGTCCTTAAACTTTAGCTCCTATGAGACCCTGGGTTTGCAGGTTTCTGTTGATATTTCAAAGTGTGCAGATCTGTGTTGTCTTTG
>NW_027403758.1:0-2697 GCF_003265705.2 Callorhinus ursinus
TTGGGGCGCCTGGGTGGCTCAGATGGTTAAGTGTCTGCCATCGGCTCAGGTCATAATCCTAGGATCCTGGGATCAAGCCCCACATTGGGCTTCTGGCTCAGTGGGGAGTCTGCTTCTCCCTCTCCCTCTGCCTCTCCCACTGCTCATGCTCTCTCTCTCTCTCTCTCTCTCTGTATCTCTGTGTCTCAAATGAATAAATAAAATATTTTTAAAAATAAAAAAATAAAATGCAGCTTTTATAAATAGCATACAGATGGCTTTTGTTTGTTTATTCAGTTTAGCATCTCTGCCCTTTTACTGGAGTGTTTAGTTCACATACATTTCATGTAATTATATTGTTGGGCTTAGGTCTACTAGTCTCATTATATGTTTTTTATATATCTTATCTCTTCTTTCTTTATTCTTTTTCCTTATTTTCCTGACTTTTTGCATTAATTGATCAATTTTTACTACTCCATTTTATATCTTATATTGGCTTTTTACTTATACTTCTTTTTTATTTTTAATGTTTGATACAAGATTCACTATATACATCTTTATCTAATAGTCTATTTTGAGTTAATGTTATTTCACTTCACATATCATGTAGGAACCTATAATAGTATATATCTTGCTCTTTTCCCATCTTTGTACAACTGCTCTCATGCATTTAACATATTTAAACTTCAGAATACATTATTTTTGCTGTAATCAGTACATTTTGAAGCAGTTCAGTAATGAGAAACATAACCTTATTTTAGACTTACTTACATGTTTACCATTTGGGAAATCTTTGTTGCCATGAAGATTTGAGTTGCCATTTAATATCATTTGTTTCTCCTCAAAGAACTTTCTGTAGTATTTATTATAGTATAGGCCCTTTGGCTCACAATTCTATTAACATTTGCTTATCTGAATATATCTTTGTTCTACCTCCATTTTTGAAGAATATTTTCACATAGACATGGATTTCTGGGGTTTTAACCATTTTAAAGATAACTTCCCATTGCATTTGGCTGTTAGTGTTTCTTTTAAGAATTTAGCAGTCATTCTTATTATTGTTCTCCTATTTCTAAAGTGTCTTTTTTGGGGGTGGGGGGCAGTTAGGGCAATGCTTTTAACATTTTCCTGTTGGTTTTTAGCAATTTGATTTGATGTGCCTAGGTGTGGTTTTCCTTGCATTTTTGCTGCTTGGGGATTATTAGATTTGTGGGCTTATAGTTCTCATGAAATTAAAAAACATCAAGCCATTATTTACTTCAGTATTTTTTTGCCCCAAACTCTCCTCTCCTGTTTTCGCCAAAATGACTATAATTTTCAGATGTGAAATAACTGAAAATCTCTTACTGATGGTAAGAATGTAAATTGGTACAACCACGTAGGAAAACTGGGTTTCATTATCTTTTAGAGCTGATACACATACCTTATTCATAAAAATTACATTCATAGGAATACACCCAATAGTTATCCACATATGCACCAAAAGACATATGCAAGAATGTAAAAACCCAATTTTGAAAATAAATGTAGTATAATCAACTATTATATACCATCATTATCATTACATCCAACAAATGAAAATAAACTATCCACTGTATATAATAACATGGGCAAAGATCACAAACACGATGTTGAGTCAAAGAAACCAAAGAGAAAAGAATTCATACAGCATGAATTCATTTATATAAAATATTAAAATGGACAAAACTAACCTATGTTATTAGATATTAGGATAGTAGTTATCCTTGGAGGAGGAGGACAGTGACTGAAGCAGGCATGACAGAACTTTCTGGGTATGTTCACTTTGTGAAAATTCTTTGGGCTGTACCTCTTTCTGTATATTCCTGTATGTGTCTGTATATATGTTGCAATGCACTTTTCTATATGTATGTTTTAGATCAAAGAAAAGGTCAAAAAAGAAAAAATTAAAGAATTAAAATTAAGAGGTTAAAGAAGAAATGGTTCATTTATACTGTATTTTGCTAGTAAACCAATATTACTTTGGAAACAAAAATTATAAAAATCAGGGGCAGAGCAAGATGGCGGAGGAGTAGGAGACCTGGATTTCATCTGGTCCCAGGAATTCAGCTGAATAGGGATCAAACCATTCTGAACACCTACGAACTCAACAGGAGATCGAAGATAAGAATAGCAACAACTCTCTGAACAGAAAAACGACCACTTACTGGAAGGTAGGACGTGCGGAGAAGTGAATCCAAGGCGATATTCGGGAGGATAGATGGTGGGGGAGGGGGCCTTCATCGGCCACTTCTGGCAAGTGATAGAGCCGCGGAGCACAAAATCGGAACTTTCAGGAGTTGGCTCCACTGAGGGACGTCACTCCAGTGGCTAAGCGGGGGGTGGAACCCTCGTGGGACAGTTTGGCCCAGGACCCTCGGGGTCACAGAAAGACCAGAGGTGCCTGAGTGCGGCAGAGCTCCCAAGTATCGGAGCGGGGAAGCCGGCTGCAGAGACAGAGCCGAGACGTGGGCTCTCAGCTAGGGGTTGCCATAAACCATGATCCACAGCCCAGTCGGGCCACTGCTCCTCCAGCAGGGACCCAACAGACGGCAGAGCCGGGGAGACACCCCTTCCTCCCCCGGGAGGAGCAGCGCGGGAGTGCACTGCAGGGAACCGCTGGGTTTGGAGACTTCACACAGGGTTGTGAGCCAGACATAGAAACGCTCGGTCACAGGCCGGGTGAGCACGCAGTGCGGC
>NW_027403759.1:0-2697 GCF_003265705.2 Callorhinus ursinus
AACAAACATGTTGTGGCATGGTATAGATCAATCTAACAACTAATTGAGGATCTGCCATAAAATTACCTAAAGCCCTGATTTGAAAAAAATAAATGAAATTTAAAAATAAAGTCCTGGGGCACATGGCTCAGTTGGTTAAGCGTCTGCCTTTGGCTTGGATCGTGATCTCGGGGTCCTGGGATCAGGCCCCACATGGGGATCCCTGCTCAAGGGGGTGTCTGCTTCTCCTTCTGCCTCTGCCCCTTCCCCCACTCATACTCTCTCACTCGGTCTCTCTCAAACAAAGTATTTTTTAAAAAGCCCTGTATTTACTTTAACTATAATGTCGTTAACATTGGTTTCACATGTACATCATTCAGTATTTGTATATACTGCAAAATGATCACCACAATAAATCTAGTTAACATCCGTCACCACACAGTTGTAATATTTTTCTTTCCTGTAGTGAAAAAAAAATTTTTTTTTAAGATTTTATTTATCCGACAGTGAGAGACACAGTGAGAGAGGGAACACAAGCAGGGGGAGTGGGAGAGGGAGAAGCAGGCTTCCCGCGGAGCGGGGCTCGATCCCAGGACCCTGGGATCATGACCTGAGCCGAAGGCAGACGCTTAACGACTGAGCCACCTAGGCGCCCCAACCTGTGGTGAAAATTTTTAAGACCCATTCTCTTAGCAACTTTCAAATGCACAATTCAGTATTAACTATAGTCACCACACTGTACATTACTAAAAGCCTATTTAATTCATTTAGATTTCCAACCTAGATCTCTAATTACACTAGCCCCTGCTGTACTCAAAATGCAAAGCGCAATTCTAAGAATTACATCATTTCCAATCCATCCTAATCTCCTTAATCATTTTGACTGTCTTTACCTGAATCTAGTTCATGTGGAAATCAGAAGTAACCATAATATTTCAAGACTTTTTTGTTAACTTCTACTAATTTTGTTTAAAGATTTTATTTATTTGAGAGAGAGAAAGAGCGCGTGCAAACATGAGCAGGGGGAGGGGCAGAGAGAGAGGGAGAAGCGGACTTCCCGCTGAGCAGGAATATGGGGCTCAATCTCAGCACAAGGAGATCATGACCTGTCCCAAAGGCAAAGCTTAACTGACAGAACCACCCTGATGCCCCTGTTAACTTCCACTAATTATTCTACAGATTTTCTTATCACAATTGCAAAGCTGAATCCGAATTTTAAAAATAGACAAGGATGTACAGAAAGGAAAAGAATCCACTAAGCTCAATGAAAATTAGCCTGATTCCTATAAGTCAGCACTTTGGTGATGAAGGGAAGCCCCCATATTACAAACATACCTGTTCTTATATTTCCAACTTGGAACTCAGAAGAAACGATTAAATAGTTGTTAGGTTCCTAGACTTGCCCAACAAGAGTCTATCTATCCCATGACGTTTCTTTTTTTTTTTTTTTTAAGATTTTATTTATTTATTTGACAGAGAGAGAGCGAGAGAGCAGGAACACAAGCAAGGGTAGTGAGAAAGGGAGAAGCAGGCTTCCCACTGAGCAAGGAGCCCGACGCAGGACTCGATCCCAGGACCCCGGGATCATGACCGGAGCTGAAGGCAAACGTTTAATGACTGAGCCACCCAGGCACCCCTCCCATGACACACCTGAATTAGTCTCTTGAGTTCTAGACTCATTCGAGTCTGGAGACAGTGTGATAAAGTAAGAGTGTAGCCTCTGGAGCCTCTCAGAGTTAGGCAGAAACCCTGATTGCCAATTACTAACTGTATAATCAAACAAAACTCATTTAACTTTTCTGACTTCTAATTTCCTCATCTGTGAGAATACTGCCTATCATGGAGAGTTTTTGTAAGGATTAAAGATAATACAAATCAACCAGCAAAGACTATGACAGAGTAGGTACTCAATAAATAGAAGCGATTATAGTACCCTCTTCACACCAGCTTTTTATCCTCTATGCTGAGGTAAATACCCCATTCAGTCAGTATTCATTAAAAGGAACTGAGGAGGGGCGCCTGGGGGGCTCAGTCGTTAAGCGTCTGCCTTCAGCTCAGGTCAAGGTCCCAGGGTCCTGGGATCCAGCCCTGCATCGGGCTCCCTGCTCCGCGGGAAGCCTGCTTCTCCCTCTCTCACGCCCCCTGCTTGTGTTCTCTCTCTCGTTGTGTCTCTCTCTGTCAAATTAAATAAAATCTTTAAAAAAAAAGAAAAAAAAAAGGAACTGAGGATATGGAATTAGAAAATATGGGTTTGATTCCAGACACTGTCTAATACAAGATACAGAACTTTAGGCTAGGTATTTGATGCCTCTGAACTGCAGACTGATCATCTGTTAAAAAAAAGAAAATCATAGAATTACTGTAGTAATTGACATTATTTATAACTGGCATGCATTGTACAGTATCACAAATGTTAGCTTTTACCTACTCCAAAGTATTCCCTCTCAAAAATTACCTGCCTTCCAAGATCAAATGTGCATAATGAGCAATGAGCATAAGCTAACATCAGGGAAAAAGGACAACAAGGTAAACTAAGTAGCTCACTGATGATATCCCCTTCACACTTCATACTCCCAGACTTTAGAATATACTTGTTAGGGTCGCCTGAGTGGCTCAGTCGTTAAGCGTCTGCCTTCAGCTCAGGCCATGATCCCAGGGTCCTGTGATGGAGTCCCGCATGGGTTTCCTTGCTCAGCAGGGAGCCTGCTTCTCCCTCTG
>NW_027403760.1:0-2696 GCF_003265705.2 Callorhinus ursinus
AGTCAAAGAAGAATTAACACCAGTTCTTCTCAAACTCTTCCAAAAAATTGAGGAGGAGGGAATACTTCCAAAATAAACTTGTGAGGCTGTCATTGCCCTGATTCCAAAGCCAGAGAAGGACTCCACAAGAAAAGAAACCTACAGACCAATATCTCTGAAGAATCCAGATGCAAAAACTCTCAACAACATATTAGCAAACTGAATTCAAGAAGACATAAAAAGGATTATACATCATGAGCAAGTAGGATTTATCCCTGAAATGCAAGGATCATTAAACATACACAAATCAATAAATGTGATACATCACATTAATAAAATGAAAGGAAAAAATCACATGATCATCTGAATAGATGCAGAAAAAGCACTTGACAAAATACATCATTTAATAAAAACCCTTAGCAGATCCGGTATAGAAGGAACGTACCTCAATGTATTAGAGGCTATACGTTATGAGCCAATGGCTAACAGTATACTCGCTGGTGAAAAATTAAAAGCTTTTCCTCAAGGAGCAGGAACAAGATGTGGATGCCCATACACACCACTCTTATTCAGCTTGGTATTAGAAGTCCTTGCCAAAGCAATCAGGCAAGACAAAGAAATAACAGGCATCCAAATCAGGAAGGAAGAAGTAATCTGTCACTGTTTGCATATAATACGATTTGGTATATAGAAAAACTAAAAGGCTGTTAGAGTTCAGTCAAGTTGCAGGATACAGAATCAACTTATGCAAATCATTTACATTCCTATACACTAGGAATGAAACGTCTGAAGAAGAAATAAAGAAAACTACCCCATTCACAATAGCATCAAAAACAATAAAATATTAGGAGTAAATTTAACCAAGGATGTGAAAGTCCTGTACACTGAACTAGAAGACTTTGCTGAAAGAAATCAAAGAAATGCAAAGACAAACAAATGGAAAGACATCCTCTGTTCATGGATCAGAAGAATTTATATTGTTAAAATGTCCTTCCTGAGGAAAAAAGAACAAAGCCATAGTTACCACACTTCCTGACTTTAAATTATACTACAAATCTTCAGGAATAAAAACAGTATGTTACTGAGAGGAGAAGCAAGATGGCAGAGTAGTAGGAGACCTAAATTTCATCTAGTCACAGGCATTCAGCTAGATAGGGATCAAACCATTCTGAACACCTACAAACTCAACAGGAGATCAAAGAGAAGAATAGCAACAGCTCTCTGAACAGAAAAGCGACCACTTTCTGGAAGGTAGGACGTGCAGAGAAGTGAATCTGAGGCGATATTTGGGACGATAGACGGCAGGGGTGGGTGTCTCCGACAGGCACTACTGGCAAGTGATAGAGCAGTGGAGGACAAAATCGGAACTTTTAGAAGTCAGCTCTACTTAGGGATGTTTCTCCAGTGGCTAAGAGGAGGGTGGAGCCCTCACTGGGACAGTGTGGTCTCAGGACCCTCGGGGTCACAGAAAGACCAGGGGTGCCTGAGTGCAGTAGAGCTCCAGGTATCGGAGTGGGGAAGCTGGCTGCAGAGACAGAGCCAAGGAGTGGGCTCTCAGCTAGGGGTTGCCATAAAATGTGATCCACTGCACAGTCGGGCCACTTCTTCTCCAGCAGGGACCTAACAAGTGGCAGATGCGGGGAGACTTCCCTTCCTCCCCAGGAGGAGCAGTGCCAGAGCGCAATGCAGGAATCTCCTGGGTTTGGAGACGCCACACGGGGTTGTGTGCCAGAGATAGAAACACTACGCACGGTCACAGGCCGGGTGAGCACAGAGTGAGGCCAGAGCCTGGGGAGAGAAGAGTGATTGACTGCTTTTCTCTGGGGGCTCACTGCGGAGTGGGGCCCCAAGTTCTCAGGTACCCTGGGGTGGAGTTTGGGAGGCTGCCATTTTCACTCTCATTCTCCAAAGCTGTACTGAGAGCTTGCAGGGAACAAAAGCTCCCGAGAGCAACCCCGAGTGGATTACTTAGCCCAAACCGGCAAGGGCAGGGCAGTTCTGCCTCCAGCAAAGACACTTGGGAACCACGGCAACAGGCCCCTCTCCCAGAAGATCAGCAAGAACAGCCAGCCAAGACCAAGTTTACCGATCAATGTGAATGGCAGAACTCCAGCACTAGGGGAATACTGCAGGCGATATTTTGGATTTTTTCCCATGAATCTTTAGTCTTTCAAAGTTAATTTTTTTAATTTTCTTTTTTTCTTTTTCTTTTTCCCTTTTTCAATCAACATCTTATCAATTCCTTTTTAAAAAAATCTTTTTCATTTTTCATTTTTAGAGTCATGTTCTATCCCTTCTTAGTAGTTACCCTTATTTTTGTACATATATAAGTTTTTCTTTCTTTAAAATTTTGGGAGGCACTTTCTTCTGATCATATTTGATCATATTCTGTTTTTTTTTGTTCGTTTGTTTTTTATCTTTTCTTTTTCCGTTTTTTTTCTTTTTACTTTCTTTTCCGTTCTTTTCCCCCACCTTCAGGTCCCTTCTGATTTGTTTAATGTATATTTTTCTGGGGTCATTGTTACTCTGTTAACATTTTGTTCTCTCATTCATCTATTCTTCTCTGGACAAAATGACAAGACGGAAAATATCACCTGAGAAAAAAGAACAAGGGGCAGTACCGACTACCAGGGACCTAATCAGTATGGACATTAGTAAGATGTTGGAACTAGAGTTCAGAATGACGATTTTAAAAATACTAGCTGGGCTTGAAAAAA
>NW_027403761.1:0-1343 GCF_003265705.2 Callorhinus ursinus
CAAACTGTGGAAAGAGCCAAGATGCCCATCGACAGATGAATGGATAAAGAAGAGGTGGTATATATACACAATGGAATATTATGCAGCCATCAAAAGGAATGAGATCTTGCCATTTGCAACGACGTGGATGGAACTGGAGGGTGTTATCCTGAGTGAAATAAGTCAATCAGAGAAAGACATGTATCACATGACCTCACTGATATGAGGAATTCTTAATCTCAGGAAACAAACTGAGTGTTACTGGAGTGGTTGGGGGTGGGAGGGATGGGATGGCTGGGTGATAGACATTGGGGAGGGTATGTGCTACGGTGAGCGCTGTGAATTGTGCAAGACTGTTGAATCACAGATCTGTACTTCTGAAACAAATAACGCAACGTATTTTAAGAAAAAAGGAAAAGAAGAAGATAACAGGAGAGGAAGAAAAGGGGAGTATGTCAGAGGGGGAGACGAACCATGAGAGATGATGGACTCTGAAAAACTGAGGGTTCTAGAGGGTAGGGGGGTGGGGGGATGGGTTAGCCTGGTGATGGGTATTGAGGAGGGCACGTTTTGCATGGTGCACTGGGTGTTATGAACAAACAATGAATCATGGAACACTGCATCAAAAACTAATGATGTAATATATGGTGATTAACATAACAATAAAAAAATTAAAAAAAAAAAAAAGAACTGTGAGGACTAGGAACAAAATATGTTAAACATCTAGCTTCATTCCCACACCAAGGAAGCTTTTAATGCAGAGAAAGGTGTTGTTATTATTATAATGATTACTTAATTCCCACTAGACCTTGGGTGTGGGAACTTCTGTTCAGCTCAGAGATACTGGCTCAAACATCATTTATACAAAGAAAGCTTATATGGCACTCAGCCTCAAGCCTGGCATACACGTGAGTCTTTGCTCCATATTCGTGGACCTCACATCCTGCCTTCACAGGAAATCAAGCACTTTTCTTCTTATTACTTGTCAGAAGTGTACAATCACACATGTACACGCTCCACTTAAATGTTTCATTTACTATATTTTCTCTTTTCTATGGAAATATAAATTACATAGACTAAAAGTCACCCATTATGGTGTAGTTCTACAGGTTTAGACAAATATAATAGTTACCCCACCAAAATCAAGATATAGAACATACTCATGACCCCCAAAATTCCTTCGTGTGTCTTTGTAGTCAGCCCTGCTCCCCACCTTCAACCTCTGCCAACCACTACTCTGTAGTCTGTATATATAGTTAACTTTCTCAAAATGTCATAAAAAAAGGAATCTCACAGTGTATATAACCTTTTGAGTATGGTTTATTTCACTAAACAATGCTTTTGTGATTCATCCATGTGGTTGT
>NW_027403761.1:1353-2696 GCF_003265705.2 Callorhinus ursinus
CAAACTGTGGAAAGAGCCAAGATGCCCATCGACAGATGAATGGATAAAGAAGAGGTGGTATATATACACAATGGAATATTATGCAGCCATCAAAAGGAATGAGATCTTGCCATTTGCAACGACGTGGATGGAACTGGAGGGTGTTATCCTGAGTGAAATAAGTCAATCAGAGAAAGACATGTATCACATGACCTCACTGATATGAGGAATTCTTAATCTCAGGAAACAAACTGAGTGTTACTGGAGTGGTTGGGGGTGGGAGGGATGGGATGGCTGGGTGATAGACATTGGGGAGGGTATGTGCTACGGTGAGCGCTGTGAATTGTGCAAGACTGTTGAATCACAGATCTGTACTTCTGAAACAAATAACGCAACGTATTTTAAGAAAAAAGGAAAAGAAGAAGATAACAGGAGAGGAAGAAAAGGGGAGTATGTCAGAGGGGGAGACGAACCATGAGAGATGATGGACTCTGAAAAACTGAGGGTTCTAGAGGGTAGGGGGGTGGGGGGATGGGTTAGCCTGGTGATGGGTATTGAGGAGGGCACGTTTTGCATGGTGCACTGGGTGTTATGAACAAACAATGAATCATGGAACACTGCATCAAAAACTAATGATGTAATATATGGTGATTAACATAACAATAAAAAAATTAAAAAAAAAAAAAAGAACTGTGAGGACTAGGAACAAAATATGTTAAACATCTAGCTTCATTCCCACACCAAGGAAGCTTTTAATGCAGAGAAAGGTGTTGTTATTATTATAATGATTACTTAATTCCCACTAGACCTTGGGTGTGGGAACTTCTGTTCAGCTCAGAGATACTGGCTCAAACATCATTTATACAAAGAAAGCTTATATGGCACTCAGCCTCAAGCCTGGCATACACGTGAGTCTTTGCTCCATATTCGTGGACCTCACATCCTGCCTTCACAGGAAATCAAGCACTTTTCTTCTTATTACTTGTCAGAAGTGTACAATCACACATGTACACGCTCCACTTAAATGTTTCATTTACTATATTTTCTCTTTTCTATGGAAATATAAATTACATAGACTAAAAGTCACCCATTATGGTGTAGTTCTACAGGTTTAGACAAATATAATAGTTACCCCACCAAAATCAAGATATAGAACATACTCATGACCCCCAAAATTCCTTCGTGTGTCTTTGTAGTCAGCCCTGCTCCCCACCTTCAACCTCTGCCAACCACTACTCTGTAGTCTGTATATATAGTTAACTTTCTCAAAATGTCATAAAAAAAGGAATCTCACAGTGTATATAACCTTTTGAGTATGGTTTATTTCACTAAACAATGCTTTTGTGATTCATCCATGTGGTTGT
>NW_027403762.1:0-2696 GCF_003265705.2 Callorhinus ursinus
TGGAATATTATGCAGCCATCAAAAGGAATGAGATCTTGCCATTTGCAACGACGTTGCTGGAACTGGAGGGTGTTATGCTGAGTGAAATAAGTCAATCAGAGAAAGACATGTATCACATGACCTCACTGATATGAGGAATTCTTAATCTCAGGAAACAAACTGAGTGTTACTGGAGTGGTTGGGGGTGGGAGGGATGGGGTGGCTGGGTGATAGACATTGGGGAGGGTATGTGCTACGGTGAGCGCTGTGAATTGTGCAAGACTGTTGAATCACAGATCTGTACTTCTGAAACAAATAACGCAACATATTTTAAGAAAAAAGTAAAAGAAGAAGATAACAGGAGAGGAAGAAAAGGGGAGTATGTCAGAGGGGGAGACGAAGCATGAGAGATGATGGACTCTGAAAAACAAACTGAGGGTTCTAGAGGGGAGCGGGGTAGGGGGATGAGTTAGCCTGGTGATAGGTATTGAGGTGGGCACGTTCTGCATGGAGCACTGGGTGTTATAAACAAACAATGAATCATGGAACACTGCACCAAAAACTAATGATGTAATATATGGTGATTAACATAACAATAAAAATTTTAAAAAAAAAGATACAAATGTAGGGACCCGAAGGGGTACGTGCAACCCAAAGTTTATAGCAGCCATGTCCACAAGAGGCAAACTGTGGAAAGAGCCAAGATGTACATCGACAGATGAATGGATAAATAAAATGTGGTATATATACACATGTAATATTTGCATCCATTAAAAGGAATGAGATCCTCCCATTTGCAGTGACGTGGATGGAACTGGAGGGTGTTATGCTGAGTGAAATAAGTCAATCAGAGAAAGACATGTATCATCTGAGCCTACTGATATGAGGAATTCTTAATCTCAGGAAACAAACTGAGTGTTGCTGAGTGGTGGGATGTGGGAGGGATGTGGTGGCTCGGTGATAGACATTGGTTAGTGTATGTGCTTTGGTAAGCTCTGTGAATTGTGCAAGACTGTTGAATCAGAGATCTGTACTTCTCAAACAAATAATGCAAGATATGTTAAGAAAAATGAAAAAGAAGAAGACAGCAGGAGGTGAAGAATGAAGGGGAGTAAGTCGGAGGGTGAGACGAACCATGAGAGACGATGGACTCTGAAAAACTAACTGAGGGTTCTAGAGGTGTGGGAGGTGGTCGGATGGGTTAGCCTGGTGATGTGTATTAAGGAGGGCACGTTCTGCGTGGAGCACTGGGTGTTATGCACAAACAATGAATCATGGAACACTACATCAAGAAATAATGATATAATGTATGATGATTAACATAACAATAAAAAATTACAAAAAATGAAAATGTAAAAAAAAAAAATCTCCCAACAAACAAAAGCCCAGGGCCAGATGGCTTACCAGGGGAATTCTATCAAACATTTAAAGAAGAATTAATACCTATACTCCTGAAACTGTTCCAAAAAATAGAAATGGAAGGAAAACTTACAAACTCATTTTATGAGGCCACCATTATCTTGATCCCAAAACCAGACAAAGACCCCATCAAAAAGGAGAATTACAGACCAATATCCTTGATGAACATGGATGCAAAAATTCTCACCAAAATACTAGCCAATAGGTTCCAACAGTACATTAAATGATTATTCACCATGATCAAGTGGGATTCATCCCTGGGCTGCAAGGTTGGTTCAACATCCACAATCAATCAATGTGATACAATACATTAACTAAAGAAAGAACAAGAATCATATGATCCTCTCAATAGATGCAGAAAAAGCATTTGACAAAGTATATCATCCTTTCTTGATCAAAATTCTTCGGAGTATAGGGATAGAGGGTACATACCTCAATATCATAAAAGCCATCTACGAGAAACCGACAACGAATATCATTCTCAATGGGGAAAAGCTGAGAGCTTTTCTCCTAAGGTCAGGAACGCGGCAGGGATGTCCGCTATCACCACCGCTATTCAACATAGTATTAGAAGTCCTAGCCACACCAATCAGACAAAAAAAAGAAATCAAAGGCATCCAAATCGCCAAAGAGGAAGTCAAACTCTCACTCTTTGCGGATGGTATGATACTCTATGTGGAAAATCCAAAAGACTCCGCCCCAAAACTGCTAGAACTCATACAGGAATTCAGTAAAGTAGCAGGATAGAAAATCAATGCTCAGAAATCAGTGGCATTCGTATATACCCACAACAAGGCAGTAAAGAGACAAATCAAGGAGTTCATCCCATTTACACTTGCACCCAAAAGCATAAGATACCTAGGAATAAATTTAACCAAAGAGGCAAAGGATCTGTTCTCAGAAAACTATAAAATACTCATGAAAGAAATTGAAGAAGACACAAAGAAATGGAAAAACTTTCCATGCTCATGGATTGGAAGAACAAACATTGTGACGATGTCAATGCTACATAGAGCAATCCACACATTCAATGCAATCCCCTTCAAAATACCATCCACTTTTTTCAAAGAAATGGAACAAATAATCCTAAAATTTGTATGGAACCAGAAGAGACCTCGAATAGCCAGAGGAATATTGAACAAGGAAAGCAAAGCTGGCGGCATCACAATTCCGGACTTCCAGCTCTATTACAAAGCTGTCATCATCAAGACAGTATGGTACTGGCACAAAAACAGACACATAGATCAATGGAACAGAATCGAGAGCCCAGAAATGGACCCTCAACTCTATGGTCAACT
>NW_027403763.1:0-2696 GCF_003265705.2 Callorhinus ursinus
TGGAATATTATGCAGCCATCAAAAGGAATGAGATCTTGCCATTTGCAACGACGTGGATGGAACTGGAGGGTGTTATGCTGAGTGAAATAAGTCAATCAGAGAAAGACATGTATCACATGACCTCACTGATATGAGGAATTCTTAATCTCAGGAAACAAACTGAGTGTTACTGGAGTGGTTGGGGGTGGGAGGGATGGAGTGGCTGGGTGATAGACATTGGGGAGGGTATGTGCTACGGTGAGCGCTGTGAATTGTGCAAGACTGTTGAATCACAGATCTGTACTTCTGAAACAAATAACGCAACATATTTTAAGAAAAAAGTAAAAGAAGAAGATAACAGGAGAGGAAGAAAAGGGGAGTATGTCAGAGGGGGAGACGAAGCATGAGAGATGATGGACTCTGAAAAACAAACTGAGGGTTCTAGAGGGGAGCGGGGTAGGGGGATGAGTTAGCCTGGTGATAGGTATTGAGGTGGGCACGTTCTGCATGGAGCACTGGGTGTTATAAACAAACAATGAATCATGGAACACTGCACCAAAAACTAATGATGTAATATATGGTGATTAACATAACAATAAAAATTTTTAAAAAAAAGATACAAATGTAGGGACCCGAAGGGGTACGTGCAACCCAAAGTTTATATCAGCCATGTCCACAAGAGGCAAACTGTGGAAAGAGCCAAGATGTACATCGACAGATGAATGGATAAATAAAATGTGGTATATATACACATGTAATATTTGCATCCATTAAAAGGAATGAGATCCTCCCATTTGCAGTGACGTGGATGGAACTGGAGGGTGTTATGCTGAGTGAAATAAGTCAATCAGAGAAAGACATGTATCATCTGAGCCTACTGATATGAGGAATTCTTAATCTCAGGAAACAAACTGAGTGTTGCTGAGTGGTGGGATGTGGGAGGGATGTGGTGGCTCGGTGATAGACATTGGTTAGTGTATGTGCTTTGGTAAGCTCTGTGAATTGTGCAAGACTGTTGAATCAGAGATCTGTACTTCTCAAACAAATAATGCAAGATATGTTAAGAAAAATGAAAAAGAAGAAGACAGCAGGAGGTGAAGAATGAAGGGGAGTAAGTCGGAGGGTGAGACGAACCATGAGAGACGATGGACTCTGAAAAACTAACTGAGGGTTCTAGAGGTGTGGGAGGTGGTCGGATGGGTTAGCCTGGTGATGTGTATTAAGGAGGGCACGTTCTGCGTGGAGCACTGGGTGTTATGCACAAACAATGAATCATGGAACACTACATCAAGAAATAATGATATAATGTATGATGATTAACATAACAATAAAAAATTACAAAAAATGAAAATGTAAAAAAAAAAAATCTCCCAACAAACAAAAGCCCAGGGCCAGATGGCTTACCAGGGGAATTCTATCAAACATTTAAAGAAGAATTAATACCTATACTCCTGAAACTGTTCCAAAAAATAGAAATGGAAGGAAAACTTACAAACTCATTTTATGAGGCCACCATTATCTTGATCCCAAAACCAGACAAAGACCCCATCAAAAAGGAGAATTACAGACCAATATCCTTGATGAACATGGATGCAAAAATTCTCACCAAAATACTAGCCAATAGGTTCCAACAGTACATTAAATGATTATTCACCATGATCAAGTGGGATTCATCCCTGGGCTGCAAGGTTGGTTCAACATCCACAATCAATCAATGTGATACAATACATTAACTAAAGAAAGAACAAGAATCATATGATCCTCTCAATAGATGCAGAAAAAGCATTTGACAAAGTATATCATCCTTTCTTGATCAAAATTCTTCGGAGTATAGGGATAGAGGGTACATACCTCAATATCATAAAAGCCATCTACGAGAAACCGACAACGAATATCATTCTCAATGGGGAAAAGCTGAGAGCTTTTCTCCTAAGGTCAGGAACGCGGCAGGGATGTCCGCTATCACCACCGCTATTCAACATAGTATTAGAAGTCCTAGCCACACCAATCAGACAAAAAAAAGAAATCAAAGGCATCCAAATCGCCAAAGAGGAAGTCAAACTCTCACTCTTTGCGGATGGTATGATACTCTATGTGGAAAATCCAAAAGACTCCGCCCCAAAACTGCTAGAACTCATACAGGAATTCAGTAAAGTAGCAGGATAGAAAATCAATGCTCAGAAATCAGTGGCATTCGTATATACCCACAACAAGGCAGTAAAGAGACAAATCAAGGAGTTCATCCCATTTACACTTGCACCCAAAAGCATAAGATACCTAGGAATAAATTTAACCAAAGAGGCAAAGGATCTGTTCTCAGAAAACTATAAAATACTCATGAAAGAAATTGAAGAAGACACAAAGAAATGGAAAAACTTTCCATGCTCATGGATTGGAAGAACAAACATTGTGACGATGTCAATGCTACATAGAGCAATCCACACATTCAATGCAATCCCCTTCAAAATACCATCCACTTTTTTCAAAGAAATGGAACAAATAATCCTAAAATTTGTATGGAACCAGAAGAGACCTCGAATAGCCAGAGGAATATTGAACAAGGAAAGCAAAGCTGGCGGCATCACAATTCCGGACTTCCAGCTCTATTACAAAGCTGTCATCATCAAGACAGTATGGTACTGGCACAAAAACAGACACATAGATCAATGGAACAGAATCGAGAGCCCAGAAATGGACCCTCAACTCTATGGTCAACT
>NW_027403764.1:0-2695 GCF_003265705.2 Callorhinus ursinus
TGCGGATGTTGAACCATCCTTGCAGCCCAGTGATAAATCGCACTTATCATGGTTAATAATCCTTTTAATGTACTGTTGGATTCTATTAGCTAGTACTTTGGTGAGAATTTTTGGATCCATGTTCATCAAGGATATTGGTCTGTAACTCTCCTTTTTGATGGGGTCTTTGTCTGGTTTTGGGATCAAGGTAATGGTGGCCTCCTAAAATGAGTTTGGAAGTTTTCCTTCCATTTCTATTTTTTGGAACAGTTTCAGGAGAATAGGTTTTAATTCTTCTTTAAATGTCTGATAGAATTCCCCTGGGAAGCCAACTGGCCCTGGGCTTTTGTTTGTTGGGCGATTTTTGAGGACTGCTTCAATTTCCTTAGAGGCTATAGGTCTGTTCAGGTTTTCTGTTTCTTCCTGGTTCAGTTTTGGTAGTTGATACATCTCTAGGAATGCACCGATTTCTTTCAGGTTATCTAATTTGCTGGCATAGAGTTGCTCATAATATGTTCTTATAATTGTTAGTATTTCTTTGGTGTTGGTTGTGATCTCTCCTCTTTCATTCATGATTTTGTTGATTTGGGTCATTTCTCTTTTATTTTTGATAAGTCTGGCCATGGGTTTATCAATCTTCTTAATTCTTTCAAAGAACCAGCTCCCAGTTTTGTTGATCCGTTCTATTGTTTTTTGGTTTCTAGTTCATTGATTTCTGCTCTGATCTTTATGATTTCTCTTATCCTGCTAGGTTTAGGCTTTATTTGCTGTATTTTTCTCCAGCTCCTTTATGTTTAGGGTTAGATTGTGTATTTGAGACCTTTCTTGTTTCTTGAGAAATGCTTGTATTGCTATATACTTTCCTGTCAGGACTGCCTTTGCTGTATCCCAAAGATTTTGAACAGTTGTGTTTTCATTTTCATTGGTTTCCATGAAATTTTTTAATTCTTCTTTAATTTCCTGGTTGACCCATTAATTCTTTAGTAGGATACTCTTTAGCCTCCATGTATTTGAGTTCTTTCTGACATTCCTCTTGTGATTGATTTCTAGTTTCAAAGCATTGTGGTCTGAAAATATACAGGGAATGATGCCAATCTTTTGGTACCGGTTGAGACCTGATTTGTGACCTAGGATGTGATCAATTCTGGAGAATGTTCCACGGGCACTAGAGGAGAATGTGTATTCCGTTGCTTTGGGATGGAATGTTCTGAATATGTCTGTGAAGTCCATGTGGTCCAGTGTGTCATTTAAAGTCTTTATTTTCTTGTTGATCTTTTGCTTAGATGATCTGTCCATTTCAGTCAGGGGTGTATTAAAATCCCCCACTGTTATTGTATTGTTGTCAATGTGTTTCTTTGCTTTTGTTATTAATTGCCTTATATAATTGGCTGCTCCCACGTTAGGGGCATAGATATTTACAATTGTTAGATCTTCTTGTTGGATAGACCCTTGAAGTAGGATATAGTGTCCTTCCTCATCTCTTATTACAGTCTTTGTTTTAAAATCTAATTTGTCTGATATAAGGATTGTCACCCCGGCTTTCTTTTGGTGTCCATTAGCATGGTAAATGGTTTTCCACCCCCTCACTTTCAATCTGGGGGTGTCTTTGGGTCTAAAATGAGTCTCTTGCAGACAGCGTATTGATGGGTCTTGTTTTTGAATCCAATCTGATAGCCTGTGTCTTTTGATTGGGGCATTGAGCCCATTTACATTCAGCGTAACTATTGAAAGGTATGAATTTAGTGCCATTGTATTGCCTGTAAGGTGACTGGTACTGTATATTGTCTGTGTTCCTTTCGGATCTATGCTGCTTTTAGGCTCTCTCTTTGCTTAGAGGACACCTTTCAATATTTCTTGGAGGGCTGGTTTCGTGCTTGCAAATTCCTTTAGTTTTTATTTGTCCTGGAAGCTTTTAATCTCTCCTTCAATTTTCAAGGAGAGCCTAGCTGGATATAGTATTCTTGGCTGCATATTTTTCTCATTTAGTGCTCTGAAGATCTCATGCCAGTCCTTTCTGGCCTGCCAGGTCTCTGTGGATAGGTCTGTTACCAATCTAATGTTTCTACCATTGTAGGTTACATAGCCCTTCTCCCGAGCTGCTTTCAGGATTTTTTCTTTGTCTCTGAGACTCGTAAGTTTTACTATTAGGTGTCGGAGTGTTGACCTATATTTATTGATTTTGAGAGGGCTTCTCTGTGCCTCCTGGATTTTGATGCCTGTTTCCTTCCTCACATTAGGGAAGTTCTCTGCTATTATTTGCTCCAATATACCTTCTGCCCCTCTCTCTCTTTCTTCTTCTTCTGGGATCCCAATTATTCTAATGTTGTTTTGTCTTATCTTATCACTTATCTCTCGAATTCTGCCCTCATGATCCTGTAGTTGTTTATCTCTCTTTTTCTCAGCCTTTTTATTTTCCATCATTTGGTCTTCTATATAGCTGATTCTCTCTTCTGCCTCATTTATCCTAGCAGTTAGTGCCCCCATTTCATATTGCACCTCATCAATAGCCTTTTTGATTTCAACTTGTTTAGATTTTAGGTCTTTTATTTCTCCACAAAGCGTTTCTCTAATAACTTCCATGCTTTTTTCAAGCCCAGCTAGTATCTTTAAAGTCACGATTCTGAATTCTAGGTCCGACATTGTACTAATGTCCGTATTGAGTAGGTCCTGGCTGACAGTACTACATCTTGTTCTTTATGCTGAGGTGATTTTTTTC
>NW_027403765.1:0-2695 GCF_003265705.2 Callorhinus ursinus
ATTCTCCTGAAACTGTTCCAAAAAATAGAAATAGAAGGAAAACTTCCGAACTCATTTTATGAGGCCACCATTACCTTGATCCCCAAACCAGACAAAGACCCCATCAAAAAGGAGAATTACAGACCAATATCCTTAATGAACATGGATGCAAAAATTCTCACCAAAATACTAGCCAATAGGATCCAACAGTGCATTAAAAGGATTATTCACCATGACCAGGTGGGATTTATCCCTGG
Organism: Callorhinus ursinus; assembly: GCF_003265705.2. Taxonomy (NCBI): domain Eukaryota; kingdom Metazoa; phylum Chordata; class Mammalia; order Carnivora; family Otariidae; genus Callorhinus; species Callorhinus ursinus. The sequence continues at coordinate 237 of NW_027403765.1, forward strand.
GCTGCAAGGTTGGTTCAACACCCACAAATCAATCAACGTGATACAATATATTAACAAAAGAAAGAACAATAATCATATGATCCTCTCAATAGATGCAGAAAAAGCATATGACAAAGTACAGCATCCTTTCTTGATCAAAACTCTTCAGAGTATAGGGATAGAGGGTACACACCTCAATATCATAAAAGCCATCTATGAAAAACCTACAATGAATATCATTCTCAATGGGGAAAAGCTGAGAGCTTTTCCCCTAAGTCAGGAACGTGGCAGGGATGTCCACTATCACCACTGCTATTCAACATAATATTAGAAGTCCTAGCCACAGCAATCAGACAACAAAAAGAAATCAAAGGCATCCAAATCGGCAAAGAGGAAGTCAAACTCTCACTCTTTGCAGATGATATGATACTGTATGTGGAAAACCCAAAAGACTCCACCCCCAAACTGCTAGAACTCATACAGGAATTCAGTAAAGTGGCAGTATATAAAAATCAGTGCACAGAAATCAGTGGCATTCCTATACACCAACAACAAGACAGAAGAGACAAATCAAGGAGTCGATCCCATTTACAATTGCACCCAAAACCATAAGATACCTAGGAATAAATTTAACCAAAGAGGCAAAGGATCTGTACTCAGAAAACTATAAAATACTCATGAAAGAAATTGAAGAAGACACAAAGAAATGGAAAAACGTTCCATGCTCATGGATTGGAAGAACAAACATTGTGAAGATGTCAATGCTACCTAGAGCAATCTACACATTCAATGCAATCCCCATCAAAATACCATCCACTTTTTTCAAAGAAATGGAACAAATAATCCTAACATTTGTATGGAACCAGAAGAGACCCCGAATAGCCAGAGGAATATCTGAAAAAGAAGAGCAAAGCTGGTGGCATCACAATTCCAGACTTCCAGCTCTATTACAAAGCTGTCATCATCAAGACAGTATGGTACTGGCACAAAAACAGACACACAGATCAATGGAACAGAATAGAGAGCCCAGAAATGGACCCTCAACTCTATGGTCAACTTATCTTTGACAAAGCAGGAAAGAATGTCCAATGGAAAAAAGACAGTCTCTTCAACAAATGGTGTTGGGAAAATTGGACAGCCACGTGCAGAAGAATGAAACTGGACCATTTCCTTACACCACACACAAAAATAGACTCCAAATGGTTGAAAGACCTAAACCTGAGACAGGAGTCCATCAAAATCCTAAAGAAGAACACAGGTAGCAACCTCTTCGACCTCAGCTGCAGCAACTTCTTCCTAGAAATATCACCAAAGGCAAGGGAAGCAAGGGCAAAAATGAACTATTGGGATTTCATCAAGATAAAAAGCTTTTGCACAGCAAAAGAAACAGTCCACAAAACCAAAAGACAACCGACAGAATAGGAGAAAATATTTGCAAATGACATATCAGATAAAGGGCTAGTATCCAAAATCTATAAAGAACTTATCAAACTCAACACCCAAAGAACAAATAATCCAATCAAGAAATGGGTAGAAGACATGAACAGACATTTTTCCAAATAAGACATCCAAATGGCCAACAGACACATGAAAAAGTGCTCAACATCGCTGGGCATCAGGGAAATCCAAATCAAAACCTCAATGAGATACCACCTCACACCCGTCCGAATGGCTAAAATTAACAAGTCAGGAAACGACAGATGTTGGCGGGGATGCGGAGAAAGGGGAACCCTCCTACACTGTTGGTGGGAATGCAAGCGGGTGCAACCACTCTGGAAAACAGTATGGAGGTTCCTCAAACAGTTGAAAATAGAGCTACCATACGATCCAGCAATTGCACTACTGGGTATTTACCCCAAAGATACAAATGTAGGGATCCGAAGGGGTACATGCACCCCAATGTTTATAGCAGGAATATCCACAATAGCCAAACTGTGGAAAGAGCCAAGATGTCCATCGACAGATGAATGAATAAAGAAGATGTGGTAAATACACAATGGAATATTATGCAGCCATGAAAAGGAATGAGATCTTGCCATTTGCAACGACGTGGATGGAACTGGAGGGTGTTATGCTGAGTGAAATAAGTCAATCAGAGAAAGACATGTATCATATGACCTCACTGATATGAGGAATTCTTAATCTCAGGAAACAAACTGAGTGTTGCTGGAGTGATGGGGCGTGGGAGGGATGGGGTGGCTGGGTGATAGACATTGGGGAGGGTATGTGCTATGGTGAGCGCTGTGAATTGTGCAAGACTGTTGAATCACAGATCTGTACTTCTGAAACAAATAATGCAATATATGTTAAGAAAAAAAAAAGAAGAAGATAGCAGGAGGGGAAGAATGAAGGGGAGGAAGTCGGAGGGGGAGATGAACCATGAGAGACAATGGACTCTGAAAAACAAACTGAGGGTTCTAGAGGGGAGGGGGCTGGGGGGATGGGTTAGCCTGGTGATGGGTATTAAAGAGGGCATGTTC
>NW_027403766.1:0-2695 GCF_003265705.2 Callorhinus ursinus
CATCCATGTTCACCAAGGATATTGGTCTGTAATTCTCCTTTTTGATGGGGTCTTTGTCTGGTTTGGGGATCAAGGTAATGCTGGCCTCATAAAATGAGTTTGGAAGTTTTCCTTCCATTTCTATGATTTGGAACAGTTTCAGGAGAATAGGTATTAATTCTTCTTTAAATGTCTGATAGAATACCCCTGGGAAGCCATCTGGCCCTGGGCTTTTGTTTGTTGGGAGATTTTTGACGACTGCTTCAATTTCCTTAGTGGTTATAGGTCTTTTCAGGTTTTCTATTTCTTCCTGGTTCAGTTTTGGTAGTTGATACATCTCTAGGAATGCACCCATTTCTTCCAGGTTATCTTATTTGCCGGCATAGAATTGCTCATAATATGTTCTTATAATTGTTTGTATTTCTTTGGTGTTGGTTGTGATCTCTCCTGTTTCATTCATGATTTTGTTGATTTGGGTCATTTCTCTTTTCCTTTTAATAAGTCTGGCCAGGGGTTTATCAATCTTGTTAATTCTTTCAAAGAACCAGCTCCTAGTTTCGTTGATCTGTTCTACTGTTCTTTTGGTTTCTAGTTCATTGATTTCTGCTCTGATCTTTAGTATTTCTCTTCTCCTGCAGGGTTTACGCTTTATTTGCTGTTCTTTCTCCAGCTCCTTTAGAGGTAGGGTTAGGTTGTATATTTGAGACCTTTCTTGTTTCCTGAGAAAGGCTTGTATTGCTATATACTTTCCTCTCAGGACTGCCTTTGCTGTATCCCAGAGATTTTGAACAGTTGTGTTTTCATTTTCATTGGTTTCCATGAATTTTTTTAATTCTTCTTTAATTTCCTGGTTAACCCATTCATTCTTTAGTAGGATGCTCTTTAGCCTCCATGTATTTGAGTTCTTTCCGACTTTCCTCTTGTGATTGAGTTCTAGTTTCAAAGCACTGTGGTCTGAATATACGCAGGGAATGATCCCAATCTTTTGGTACCAGTTGAGACCTGATTTGTGACCTAGGTTGTGATCAATTCTGGAGAATGTTCCATGGGCACTAGAGAAGAATGTGTATTCCGTTGCTTTGGGATGGAATGTTCTGAATATGTCTGTGAAGTCCATTTGGTCCAGTGTGTCATTTAAAGTCTTTATTTCCTTGTTGATCTTTTGCTTAGATGATCTGTCCATTTCATTGAGGGGGGTGTTAAAGTCCCCCACTATTATTGTATTGTTGTCAATGTGTTTCTTTGCTTTTGTTTTTAATTGCCTTATAAAAGTGGCTGCTCCCGTGTTAGGGGCATAGATATTTACAATTGTTAGATCTTCATGTTGGATAGACCCTTTAAGTAGGATATAGTGTCCTTCTTCATCTCTTATTACAGTCTTTGTTTTAAAATCTAATTTGTCTGATATAAGAATTGCCACCCCAGCTTTCTTTTGGTGTCCATTAACATGGTAAATAGTTTTCCACCCCCTCACTTTCAATGTGGGGGTGTCTTTGGGTCTAAAATGAGTCTCTTGCAGACAGCATATGGATGGGTCTTGTTTTTTAATCCAATCTGATAGCCTGTGTCTTTTGATTGGGGCATTGAGCCCATTTACATTCAGGGTAACTATTGAAAGATGGGAATTTAGTGCCATTGTATTGCCTGTAAGGTGACTGTGACTATATATTGTCTGTGTTCCTTTCTGATCTGTGCTGCTTTTAGGCTCTCTCTTTGCTTAGAGGACCCCTTTCAATATTTCTCGTAGGGCTGGTTTCATGTTTGCAAATTCCTTTAGTTTTTGTTTGTCCTGGAAGCTTTTTACCGCTCCTTCTATTTTCAATGACAGCCTAGGTGGATATAGTATTCTTGGCTGCATATTTTTCTTGTTTAGTGCTCTGAAGATATCCTGCCAGTCCTTTCTGGCCTGCCAGGTCTCTGTGGATAGGTTTGTTGCCAATCTAATATTTCTACCATTGTAGGTTACATATCTCTTCTCCCGAGCTGCTTTCAGGATTTTCTCTTTGTCTCTGACACTCAGAAGTTTTACTATTAGATGTCGGGGTGTTGACCTATTTTTATTGATTTTGAGGGGGGTTCTCTGTGCCTCCTGGATTTTGATCCCTGTTTTCTTCCCCACATTAGGGAAGTTCTCTGCTATTATTTGCTCCAATATACCTTCTGCCCCTCTCTCTCTTTCTTCTTCTTCTGGGATCCCAATTATTCTAATGTTGTTTCGTCTTATCGTATCACTTATCTTTCGAATTCTGCCCTCGTGATCCTGTAGTTGTTTCTCTCTCTTTTTCTCACCGTCTTGATTTTCCATCATTTGGTCTTCTATATCGCTGATTCTCTCTTCTGCCTCATTTATCCTAGCAGTTAGTGCCCCCATTTTTGATTGCCCCTCATTAATAGCCTTTTTGATTTTGACTTGGTTTGATTTTAGTTCTTTTATTTCTCCAGAAAGCGTTTCTCTAATAACTTCCACACTTTTTTCAGGCCCACCTAGTATCTTTAAAGTCATGATTCTGAACTCTAGGTCCGACATCGTACTAATGTCAGTATTGAGTAGGTCCCTGGCAGACGGTACTACCTCTTGTTCTTTTTGCTGAAGTGATTTTTTTCGTCTTGTCATTTTGTCCAGAGGAGAATAGGTGAATGAGAGAACAAAATGGTAACAGGTTAACAATGTCCCCAGCAAATATACTGTATACAAATCAGAAAAGACCTGAAACCA
>NW_027403767.1:0-2694 GCF_003265705.2 Callorhinus ursinus
TCCATTCATCTGTTTTAAGAATCTTCACCTATAGGGGCTCCTGCGTGGCTCAGTTAGTTGAGCATCTGACTCTTGATTTCTGCTCAGGTCATGGTCCCAGGGTCATGGGATCAAGCCCCTTTTTGGGCTCCATGCTCAGTGGGGAGTCTGCTTGAGATTCTCTCTTCCCTCTCTCTGCCCCTTCCTGTGCTCATGCTCTCCCTCTGTCCAAGATAAATAAATAAATCTTAGAACTGTTGTCTGTTCTGAAAATCCCAGACTCAATAATTCCCAGATGAGATATATACTATATTATATTTTATAATGAAAAACTTTATTTTCATTTTCTGAAGCATATCCATAAAATTAAATTTAAATCTAATAATGTGACCTACATTAGGAAAAATAATTTTCTTATATTTCAGAAAAGTATTTGAAAGAATTCTAAGATTATTCATAAATTTATTAGAAATAAATTTGTTAAAAATGACCCTTCTTTCAGTACTGTTAGTAAAAAAAACTATATATTGTTAGAAACTAGAGCAATTGATGAAACAGATTTAACTCTAGCAATTTAATAATCCAATTTTCACTGTGTCATATTATACTGTGTTTCATTTTCCCCAAAATTACATGTACACAAATAAGTTGAGAAATAATTTCCCAGGGATAACAATACATGACTGAGATGTGGCTTTATTATATAAGTTTTAATAACTTTGCTTATTAAAAATTCTAACAATGTAGCTTTTGTTTCACATTATAATGTAGGCACAATGTGGAAAATAGTTTATATTACTTTACTAAACTGTAAATATTTTATATTACTTTACTATATTACGGTATACAATGTTTTCATCTAATAAGTTTGGCACATTCACAGCACACATAATTTTACTTTAGAGAAGTAGATTTTTGGTTAAAGATTGAAATTTCAAAATATTTAAAAGGAAATCCTAATATCACTGGTGTATCATTTTGTATCACTTAACAAAATTTTTAAAAAAATTTTAAAGATTTTTATTTATTTGCACACACAAGCACGGGGAACTGCAGGGAGAAGGAGAGGGAGAAGCAGGCTCCCCGCTGAGCAGGGAGCCTGATATGGGGCTCAATCCCAGGACCCCGGGATCATGACCTGAGCCAAAGGCAGATGCTTAATTGAGCCACCCAGGTGCCCTTCTAACAAAATTTTGATTTCCAAATGTGCTCAAGGAAATTTGATAGATTTTTGCAGAATTCTGTGAAACATAACAAACTTACAAACATTAAAGTTGTTGAATCTGAGTGAATAAGATTAATATATTTTTCTGAAATTTAGAGTTAGAATCACTGAAAAATCTGTACTAAATTCAGATGATTTTCAGCAAGCACTAAGGTGCTTAGAAGAGTAGTTTTGGTTAGAGTTGGTGATAAAACTCAGAAGAAAAAAATATAAAGGCAGTTTAATCTTAGACTGAAGAGTCTAATCTTACTCATTCATTCATTATATGGTTTTAATTAAGAAAGTAGAGAGTAAAAACCTGTCCTTTAAGAATATTTTTTATTTTTTATTTCTTTAAGAATATTAATTTTTTAGTAATGTGCAGAAAGGATTGGAGGAATGCTAGAGGCAAGGAAACAATTAAGAGGCTTTGCATTAGGGTGCCTGTGTGGCTCAGATGGTGAGCATCTGCCTTTAGTCCTGGGATCGAGCCCACTGTGGGGCTCTCTGATTGTCGGGGCAGGGGGAGAGTCTGCTTCTCCCACTCACCCTCCTCCTGCTCATGTGTGCATGTGCGCTCACTCGCTCTCACTCTCTCTCAAATAAATAATAAAAATCTTAGAAAAGAAGAAAAGAGCCTTTTGCATTAGTCTAAACAAAGAAATAAGAGCGAGGATTGGAAAAGTGGCCATGGCAGTAGAAAACAAAGCCTAGAGAATGGATATATTTTAAATATTTTATATTATGCAAGATAGTTTGAAAACGTTTCATAATTTTGAACTTGATTGACTAGAGACATGTAATGATTCCAAAAAGGAAGAAGGTCAGAGATTCTGGCCATGGGCATTAAGTATAAGTCTAATTTAAACATGTGGAGCTGAAGAGTAGAGCAGATCGGGGGGCTGAGCAAGATGGAAGAGGAGCAGGAGACCTGGATTTTGTCTGGTCTCAGGAATTCAGCTGAATAGGGATCAAACCATTCTGAACACCTACGAACTTGGAGACCACATGGGGTCAGGTACCAGAAAAAGAAATGCTTGGTCACAGGCCGGGTGAGCACCGAGTGCGGCTGGAGACCAGGGAGACGGGAGTGACTGATTGCTTTTCCTGGGGGTGCACTGAGGAGCGGGGCCCCGAGTTCTTGGCTCCTCCAGGGCAGAGATTGGGAGGCCGCCATTTTCACTCTCATCCTCCAAAGCTGTACGGAAAGCTTGCAGGGAACAAAAGTTCCCGAGAGCAAACCCGAGCAGATTACTTAGCCCAGACCGACAAGGGCGGGGCAATTCCACCTCCAGCAAAGACACTTGGGAACCATGACAACAGGCCCCTCCCCCAGAATTTCAGCACAAACAGACCGCCAAGACCAACTTACCGATAAATGAGAATGGGAGAACTCCAGCGCTAGGTGAATACTGCACATAGAATTCATGGCTTTTTTACCATGATTCATTAGTCTTTCAAAATTAATTTTTTTAACTGTTTTTTTTTTAATTTTTCTTTTTCCCTTTTTC
>NW_027403768.1:0-2694 GCF_003265705.2 Callorhinus ursinus
CCAGAGTATCCCTCCCTATGAAACCACGTAGCTACCAAAACGGCAAGAGGATGGGATGGCTTCAAGGAAAACCAAAGATCAACACTTCCAATGGGAATGAAAGTTATGTGGGACTGAGGTGTCTAACTTCAGCTCCCCTTGCCCCAGAAATGGAGGCGAACTCCCTCCCAAATCCTCTGGCCATGCCTACACCCAATCTTTTCAGCTTTCCCCAAGGAGAGGGAAGCTTCTGACATTGGAGTTTTTCCGCCATTTCCATCAGTGACTGGAGGCAGCAGTGATTCAGGGAAACCGGGCTGCAACTCCCAGCTGCGGATCAAATGTTTCGAATGGGTGTTTGCAGCATTATTCCTTGAAGAAAGCTATTTCTTCCCTGAACAGACCCTAGAGCAGAGTAGGTCGTGCCCAGGCCATCTGATCTTGAGAAAGAAGGCATCTCAAACAGCCAGGAGCCAGTAGGGCAAGCTAGACTCCCATCTCCGTGCGTCTTCAGCTGGCCAATTACCAAGTGCTCAGGGCCAGAAGGGTAAACTTTTCTTTCAAACAGTAAACTCGGATTGTCTTATCTTAGGACAGGTTCAGACTGGGAACTCACCACCATTCCCTGGGTGCTCTAAAGGTGAGTCACAACACCTTGGCCCATGAATATGCCCGAAGCCCTTGTTCGACAGACAGGCAAGGCCATGGGAAACATTACAAAGTGTGCCAGAGTCCCATGTCAACCGCAAATGGGACACATAGTGACTAGCACACTCTCCTAACAGGTTGGCAGATTTGGGAAGAAGAACCAGCTGTGGACTTGGGTTAAGGGAAACTGCCATGTGCCACCGCAGGAAAGCTTTAGCTAGAGGCCTGTTTTCCTCCTCCATAAAGGGAAGGGATGCTTTGGGTGCTGACTGTTATTGGCCCTTTTCCATCAGTGGGTAGATGTAGCAGTGATTCAGGGCTAGCTTGTTGGTTCTGCCACCTGACGACCAAGGATTGGGAACTGTTTCTCAGGGCCGTAGTCCTTGAAAAAGTTTGTTTCTGCCCTGACCAGCTCCAGGAAAATGCTGTCTTTTGGCGATGGTCTGTTCTTCAAAATGAAGACATCTCAATCATCCAGGGGATGGAGGGAAGCCGGCTAGCCATCACGTCAGTATGCTGGCCAAGATCCAAGTGCTCAGGAACAGGAGTGCCATACTTCCCTTAGGACGTCAGCGCGTGCTTAGCACGGGAGCACGTTTGGAACTGGCCACCCATCCCTGGGTGCTGGCTACGTGTGGGACAGTACAATGGCCTCTGATGGCAACACAAGATCTTGGTAGAACAAAGGGCAAGGGGGGCGCCTGCGTGACTCAGTCGCTTAAGTGTCTGCGTTCGGCCCAGCTCATGATCACAAGGTCCTGGGATCGAACCCTGCATTGGAAAGGAACGTTGGTAGAGCCACTTGGGAAACAGTGTAGAGCTTCCTCAGAAAATTAAAAACAGAGCTACCTTATTATGACCCCGGCAATTGCTCTACAGCGTATTAGCCCAAAGACAAGGGTGTAGTGAAAAGAAGGGCCACATGCACGCCAATGTTCCTAGCAACAAGGTCCACAACAGACAAACCGAGAAAGAGACGAGATTCCCTTCAACAGATGAATGGAGAAAGATGATGTGTTCCTTCTCTCAAAGGGAATATTCCTCAGCCATCAGAAAAATGAATACCCAACATTTGCATCAACATCAATTGCGCTGGGAGAGAGCATGCTAAATGAAATTGGCCAAGCAGAGAAATCCAATAGCATACGGCTTCACGGATTTGTGTTACATAAGGAATAGCATGGCGGGCATTAGGTGACGGAAGGGAAAATTGAAGGGGGGCAAATCGGAGCGGGAGACGAACCATGAGAGAGTACGGACTCCAAGAATGGAGAGTTTTAGAGGGGAGGGGTGGATGGATGAGTTAACCCACTGGCGGGTATTAAGGAGGGCATGTGTCGCATGGAGCACTGGGTGTTCTAGGGATCCAAGGAACCAGGGAACCCAGATCCAAAACGAATGTTGTACTGCATGTTGACTAACAATACAATTTCTTAAAAGAACAAGAAAGCGCTTCTCTCTTCATGACACAAGATGGTAGTTGAATTATGCATTCCCCCACAGTGTGATATCTGAGAGTTAAGTAGGTTAAGTTAGGCTTCCTCCCGTACATCTGTAAGCATCTTATCTTCCTGAAACGAGAATGCTTCATGAAAAAAAAAGGAATTCACACCACGAAAGTTGTCTACTAAACTCACAACCCCAGAGCAACTGAAAGAAAGATACCTCTGTCCTATCCTGACCTCACGTGAGCCTTGCGATCATCTCACGAGACTGAGGTTGAGATTGCACTCCAAATCCCATGAAATCTCATGGAATTGGGGCTAGATTTCACTCCACATCGCCTGAGGTCACAATGAGATCGGGCGAGATTTCAACAATTCTCGTGAGACAGCAGGGACCTTGGGCGAGATTACCCTGCAACGCTTGGGAGATCTCTTGACGTTGGGCGGGATTTTACACCCAGCCTGGTGAGATCTCATCCAAATCTTGGAGACACCAGTGCCCATCTCATGAGATCTCATGCATATTGAGCGAGATTTCCATCTCAATCTTGTGAGATCTCATGGACATCGGGCGAGATTTTACTCCAAATCTCGAGCGATCTCATCCAATCCTTGCAGACCT
>NW_027403769.1:0-2693 GCF_003265705.2 Callorhinus ursinus
GAATTTCTCCATATCCCACATTCCGGCTACCCAATAGTACTGTTATTTCCCACTGTCTCTGGGTCTGGACCTGACACTTTGGACCAGCAAATCCTACTCTGACCAGTACATTGGTAGAAAAACCTGCCTATGAAAAGAAGAGAGAAACAGCTGACACCTAAGAGCACAATATATTTAGATATCTTTATCTATATCATTTGTACCTATGTAATATTGGATGTCCTTTCAAAAGAAAGATAAGGAACAACTTTGGAAAAGATCATCCAAACCCATGCAGTTTTGACGAGAATGGGACAAAATTTCACGCCACTTTTACATCTCTAGTATGACTGTATTTTATTTTTCCCATATACAAAGAAATGAATTCTTGAAAATTTGTTGTGTGCTTAAAATACCTGACATTCTGTAAAACACATTTCCGAACACCTAGAGGGGAGGAGGAATCTCTAGAAAGCAAGGAAGTTCAGAGTGACAAAATATACAGGCAAGAGAACTCATTCTTGATGACTACAGGGTATAGGAAAATGAGTAAATGGGTTATTCATGGAATACAGGCTGGGTCTTGGGTTTGAACTGTTCAGAGCTACCATTAGCATGAAATTGGCCAAATTAGGTTTATTAATTCTTAATGAAATATAGATCATTTGAACACTTAAATCATTTTGTGAGCTCAGTCACAAGAAATGAATAGAAAGTAAAGGGGTGAAAAGAAAGGTTCCCCAATAGGAGTCACATATAGAAGTACAAATACAAGACAGAGAATGGATTTGGGATAGTAGAAAGATTCAGCAGAAGGCTAGAGAGCAACTAATGAAAATTTAAATACCTCGATTGACTGATGACTGAATTTTCTGAAAACTGGGCTCTTAGTCCTTATATGAGAGTTCTTCTCTGATAAATATCAGTACTGCATGGAGCACTGGGTGTTATACGAAAACAATGAATCATGGAACATTACATCAAGAACAAATGATGTGCTGTACGGTGACTAACATAACATAATAAAAATAAATTAAATTTAAAAAAATAAAAAATAATTTTTTTGACTTTTTAAAGTTTTATTTTAGTCCCAGTTAGTTAACATACAGTGTTATATTAGTTTTAGGTGTACAATATAGTGATTCAGCACTTCCAAGCATCACCCAGTGCTCATCACAAGTGCCCTCCTTAGTCCCCATCACCTATTTCAACCATCCCCCGATCCACCTCCCCTCTGGTAACCACCAGTTTGGTCTGTAGTTGAGAGTGTGGTTCTTGTTTTGTCCCTCTCTCTCTTTTTTTTAATTTTTTATTGTTATGTTAATCACCATACATTATATCATTAGTTTTTGATGTAGTGTTCCATGATTCATTGTTTGTGCATAACACCCAGTGCTCCACGCAGAATGTGCCCTCTTTAATACCCATCACCAGGCTAACCCATCCCCCTACCCTCCTCCCCTCCAGAACCCTCAGTTTGTTTCCTGAGGTTAAAAATTGCTCATATCAGCAAGGTCATGTGATACATGTCTTTCTCTGATTGACTTATTTCACTCAGCATAACACCCTCCAGTTCCATCCATGTCATTGCAAATGGCGAGATTTCATTCCTTTTGATGGCTGCCTAATATTCCATTGTGTATATATACCACATCTTCTTTTTCCATTCATCTGTCGATGGACATCTTGGTTCTTTCAACACTTTGGCTATTGTGGACATTGCTGCTATAAACATCGGGGTGCACGTACCCCTTCGGATCACTACGTTTGTATCTTTGGGGTAAATACCCAGCAGTGCAATTGCTGGATCGTATGGTAGCTCTTTCAAACTGTTTGAGGAACCTCCATACTGTTTTCCAGAGTGGCTGCACCAGCTTGCATTCCCACCAACAGTGTAGGAGGGTTCCCCTTTCTCCGCATCCCCGCCAACATCTGTCGTTTCCTGACTTGTTAATTCTAGCCATTCTGACTGGTGTGAGGCAGTATCTCATTGAGGTTTTGATTTGGATTTCCCTGATGCCGAGCGATGTTGAGCACTTTTTCATGTGCCTGTTGGCCATTTGGATGTCTTCTTTGGAGAAATGTCTGTTCATGTCTTCTGCCCATTTCTTGATTGGATTATTTGTTCTTTGGGTGTTGAGTTTGATAAGTTCTTTATAGATTTTGGATACTAGTCCTTTATCTGATATGTCATTGGCAAATATTTTCTCCCATTCTGTCGGTTGTCTTTTGGTTTTGTGGACTGTTTCTTTTGCTGTGCAAAAGCTTTTTATCTTGATGAAATCCCAATAATTCATTTTTGCCCTGGCTTCCCTTGCCTTTGGCGATGTTTCTAGGAAGAAGTTGCTGCGGCTGAGGTCGAAGAGGTTGCTGCCTGTGTTCTCCTTTAGGATTTGGATAAGACTCCTGTCTCACGTTTAGGTCTTTCAACCATTTGGAGTCTATTTTTGTGTGTGGTGTAAGGAAAAGGTCCAGTTTCATTCTCTGCATGTGACTGTCCAATTTTCCCAACACCATTTGTTGAAGAGACTGTCTTTTTTCCATTTGACATTCTTTCCTGCTTTGTCAAAGATGAGTTGACCATAGAGGTGAGGGTCCATTTCTGAGCTCTCTATTCTGTTCCATTGATCAATGTGTCTGTTTTTGTGCCAGTACCATACTGTCTTGATGATGACAGCATTGTAGTAGAGCTGGAAGTCCAGAATTGTGATGCC
>NW_027403770.1:0-2693 GCF_003265705.2 Callorhinus ursinus
TAGTAGTTACCCTTATTTTTGGCATATATATATAAGTTGTTCTCTCTATAAAATTTTGAGATACAATTTCTTCTAACATATCAAAAAACTCCCTAAATCTCTAGTGTATGGCTTTGTTCTAGTCTCCTGCCTGATCACATTCTCTCCCCCTTTTTTTTTTCTTTCTTTCCTTTTTTTTTAAACCTCTTCTTTCTTTTTTCAAACATCTTATCAATTCCTATTTTAAAATTTTTTATACTTTTCATCTTTACAGTCACATTCCATCCCTTCATCGTATCAACCCTTATTTTGTACATATGTCTTTCTTTCTTTAAAATTTTAGGAGGCACCTTCTAACAGACCAAAATACACCCAAAATCTAGTGTGTGGCACTGATCTATGCACCAGCCTGATCATATTTGATCATATTCTGTTTTTGTTTTGTTTTGTTTGTTTTTGTTCTGTTCTATTTTTGTTAGTTTTTATCTTTTTTTTCCTCTTTCTTTTTTCTTTCTTTCCCTTTCTTTTCCCCAGGTCTCAGGTCTTTTCTGATTTTATTACAGTATATTTTCTGGGGACGTTGTTAACCTGCTAGCATTTTGTTCTCTAATTCATCTATTCTCCTCTGGACAAAATGACAAGACAAAAAAATCACCTCAACAAAAAGAACAAGAGGTAGTACCGTCTGCCAGGGACCTACTCAGTACGGACATTACTGCGATGTCACACTTACAGTTCTGAATCATGACTTTAAAGATACTGGCTGGGCTTGAAAAGAGCATGGAAGTTATTAGAGAAACCCTTTCTGGAGGAATAAAAGATCCAAAATCTAACCAAGTTGAAATCAAAAAGCCTATTAATGAGGTGCAATCAAAAATGGGGGCACTAACTGCTAGGATAAATAAGGCAGAAGAGAGAGTCAGCGATATAGAAGACCAAATTATGGAAAATAAGCTGGGAAAAAGAGAGAGGAACAACTACTAGATCACGAGGGCAGAATTCGAGAGATAAGCGATACGATAAGATGAAACAACATTAGAATAATTGGGATCCCAGAAGAGGAAGAAAGACAGAGAGGGGCAAATGGTATATTAGAGCAAATTATTGCAGAGAACTTCCCTAATGTGAGGAAGGAAACAGGCATCAATATCCAGGAGGCACAGAGAAGCCCTCTCAAAATCAATAAAAATAGGTCAACACCCCGACATCTAATAGTAAAACTTACGAGTCTCAGAGACAAAGAGAAAATCCTGAAAGCAGCTCGGGACAAGAGATCTGTAACCTACAATAGTAGAAACATTAGATTGGCAACAGACCTATCCACAGAGACCTGGCATGCCACAAAGGACTGGCATGATATCTTCAGAGAACTAAAGGAGAAAAATATGCATCCATGAATACTCTATCCAGCTAGGTTGTCATTGAAAATAGAAGGAGAGGTAAAAATCTTCCATGACAAACAAAAACTAAAGGAATTTGCAAACACAAAACCAGCCGTACAAGAAATATAGAAAGGGGTCCTCTAAGCAAAGAGAGAGCCAAAAAGCAGCATAGACCAGAAAGGAATACAGACAATACGCAGTAACAGTCACCTTACAGGCAATACAATGGCACTAAATTCATACCTTTCAATAGTTACTCTGGATGTAAATGGGCTGAATGCCCCAATCAAAAGACACAGGCTATCAGATTGGATTAAAAAACAAGACCCATCAATATGCTGTCTGCAAGAGACTCATATTAGACCCTAAGACATCACCACATTGAAAGTGAAGGGGTGGAAAACCATTTACCATGCTAATGGACACCAAAAGAAAGCTGGGATGGCAATCTTTATATCAGACAAATGAGATTTTAAAACAAAGACTGTCGGAACTTTTAGAAGTCAGCTTCTAAATGATGAGGAAGGACACTATATCCTACTTAAAGGGTCTATCCAACAAGAAGATCTAATAATTGTAAATATCTATGCCCCTAACATGGGAGCAGCCAATTATATAAGGCAATTAATAACAAAAGCGAAGAAACACATTGACAACAATACAATAATAGTGGGGGACTTTAACAGCCCCCTGACTGAAATTGACAGATCATCTAAGCAAAAGATCAACAAGGGAATAAAGACTTTAAATGACACACTGGACCAAATGGACTTCACAGATATATTCAGAACATTCCATCCCAAAGCAATGGAATACACATGGAATACACATTCTTCTCTAGTGCCCATGGAACATTCTTCATAATAGATCACATACTAGGTCACAAATCAGGTCTTAACCACTACCAAAGATTGGGATTATTCCCTGCATATTTTCAGACCACAATGCTTTGAAACTAGAACTCAATCACAAGAGGAAAGTCAGAAAGAACTCAAATACATGGAAGCTAAAGAGCATCCTACTAAAGAATGAATGGGTCAACCAGGAAATTAAAGAAGAATTAAAAAAATTCATGGAAACCAATGAAAATGAAAACACAACTGTTCAAAATCTTTGGGATACAGCAAAGGCAGTCCTGAGAGGAAAGTATATAGCAATACAAGCCTTTCTGAAGAAACAAGAAAGGTCTCAAATACACAAACTAAACCTACACCTTAAGGAGCTAGAGAAAAAACAGCAAATAAAGCCTAAACCTAGCAGGAGAAGAGAAATAATAAAGATCAGAGCAGAAATCAATGAACTAGAAACCAAAAGAACAGTAGAACAGATCAA
>NW_027403771.1:0-675 GCF_003265705.2 Callorhinus ursinus
CCTTACGTCTTGAACTGGTCAGTATCCCCTTCTGGCTTCTTGACTGGAAGGAGTGGGGTATTCCAGGCTGTCTGGCACTCGACTAAAACACCTGCTTCTTTGAGTTTGGTCAGATGTTCCTGGACGATGATCTTAACTTCTTGTGGAAGGGGTATTACCTTTGCCTCTGAGGTTGGGTTCCTGGGATCAGTTCAACAATGATAGGGGCCCAATTCTAGGCTAGTCCAGGTGGGTTGTTTTCAGCCCATACTGAAGGGAAGACAAGTCTGAACTCTGGCAGGCTGCTAGGTTGGTCCTGGGCACAGAATTTCCTCCATTCTTCTTCCCTTGGCGTGGTAATTGCTAATATTAGAGATGCTATCTCCTCTTGCCTTGGGTTCAGTCGGAGGCTAGTGTGTCCAGTGGGCTCAAAGGTTATCTGAGCCCTAAGCTTGGAGAGTATGTCTTGGCCCAGGAGAAATGGGGCAATCAGGCAGATAAAGGAATGTGTGTTGGACCTTGTGGCCCCCGAGTTTGCACTGGCGAGCCTGGGAAAGGGCTGTTGTACCACCCGTATCCCCATGGCGCCAAGGATGGTTGCAGTCCTTTTGCTGAAAGGTGCCACTGGGGAGGTTACAACAGAGTGCTTGGCTCCAGTATCAACCATAAAAGTCACTGGTTGGCCCCCCACCTTCA
>NW_027403771.1:775-2692 GCF_003265705.2 Callorhinus ursinus
ATCTTTGTGTTGTCCTTTTCATTCAGGGTGGCAGCATGGAAGCTGACATTCTTTTTCATCTTTTTGTCAGCTTCCCATTCATCTGCAACCTCCCTGTTCATGTAGACCTTACTGGCAATCTTCATTTGTTGGGTGATGTTCATCCAGGCAAAACCCTCTAGTTTCTGAAGTTTCTTTCTGATGTCTGAAGAAGCCTTAGCCACGAACGTGGTGTTTACCATCTGATGGCTTTCCTGTGCCTCGGTGTCAAATGGAGTGTATATCCTGTAGGCTTCACATAGTCTTTTGTAGTAGTCCCCAGGGGACTCCCCTGGTTGTGTCCGAGGATACCTTAGTCATGTTCATGGTTTTCTTAGCTCCTCCATGGATTCGCCGGAGGAGGGCCTCCTGATACTTGCGGATGTGGGCCTGTTCCTCGGTTGTGGTGAAGTCCCATGCTGGGGGCTATCCGGGTGCGGATGTGTTAGCCCAGACACCAGGGTCAATGACTCCCACTGGTGCATGCTCTTCCAGGTCCTGCCGTGCACCTATCATTATTCTCTTCCTTTCCCCTGTATTAAACAGGGTGCGGAGTAACTGTTGGCAGTCTTCCCAGGTTGGCCGATGAGTATGGAAGAGGGATTCTATGAGGTCTGCCATGGCCTGTGGATTCTCAGAGTCGGATGGGGTGTTATGTTTACAGTTGAGGAGGTTGGTTGTGGAGAAGGGCTGATAATAACATCATGGAATGGCTGGGTTGGTCCGTCCATTCTTCATCGCGCCTCTCGGGTTCCTGCGTCTCTTGTACCAGCATTTGGAGGGTGCTTGCCCCTGGTCTGGAGCATAGCCTGGCTGCTGGTCCTGGAGAAAGTGGATCTTTTGGGCCTGGGGGCGCCATGGATCCTCTGGGCCTGGGGGCGCTGGTGAAACCAATGGCAGCGGTGTGTCTGGAGCTGAAGGGCCATGTGTAGGCAGTCTTGGGGGTACGTACGGTGGGGGCAGGGTCGGTTCATCCTTGGGATCTCCGAACAGGATTTGTGGAGATTGGGGCTTTTGCTGATTTTCTTTAGGTCACTTGGATGAGACGATTAAGACCCTGGCCTGTCCCTCCCTATTGCAAGCAAATCGCATCCAGGGGGGAAGGGTCTGAGCAGTTCTTAGCCAGGAGTCAATGTACAGAAACTGGTCAGGGTGTCCTAGTTCTCCTGTTATGACTCGCCATACTCAAAGAATCATTGGGACATGTAATGTCCCTTCTGAAGGCCACCCGACATCTAAGGTGGGCCATTCCAATCCACATAGGGTTCTTAACTTGCCGGGGTTCATCCTGACTCCATAGTCTCCTGAAAACCACTTCTTGAAATTTTGGATCATGGTCTCTAGAACCATAGGTTTACTCTGCCCTGACCCCATGGTGTTGCCCAGTGTGCGATGGTGCAGAGACAAAGGGGGGGTGCCAACTGAGATGAGGAGACCAATCAGAAGCCTGTCTGACCATGTCCCAAAGGAGCTTGGGTGAGGCTTAGCCATAGCAGTCTCAGTGTTGTGACTTACGATCAGAAACTATTCTGATGCCGCCATAGACTGTATGCCATTCACCACGGAATTGCAGATGGGCCCACTCAGACTCTGTAGACTTCTGGGGACCTGAAAGGTGCCCGCCCATGGAGTCACAGAATCAGTCCACTTGAGCAAGCCAGGTCGGACTGCATATTCACTCCCACATTCACACTCCAGAAGTTATTACATTCCCTCCCTGGGATTCCCTACCTGTGAGACCTCCAAGAGGTCTCTGGGAGGTGATCAGGCTCCCCTTAAACCCCAACAGGGGTGGGCCTGTCTGGATCCTGGGACCCATGACCTTACCAGAATCTGACATTGGGACCAGGTCCTCGCCTGCCAAGTCTCCTCGAGTCCAGTGGAAACACCAGAGTGGGG
>NW_027403772.1:0-2692 GCF_003265705.2 Callorhinus ursinus
CTTTCCCAGTAGAACTCTGCGTGTGCATCCCCGCGAAATGCCACTTTCAACGGCCCCCTGCCTGCAAACCCTTACCTGACTCTCACCCCCACCCACACCCGAACTCAGATCTCCTGCCTCCCAAACCATGCCCCAGCGTCGGCAGATCAGGCCTGAAACGACCCTAGGCCGTAAGCCTATCCCTAGGTTATCTTCTGAGCTTCTGTCCCAAGAAGCCTGGCTTCACAGCCCCAGGGGTGGCAGTAGATGTGCAAAACCAGAGGACTCAGCTTGCCAAAAAGAATTCAAAATCACGACTTGGAACTCCAGAGAGCGTTCAGAACTCTGAATGACCATCCCAGCCGACGCAAACTTTGCCGCCCTCTGGCGGCCAACCGTGAGCCTGACACTCAACCTGACCCACGGCCCCAACTCAGACCCAGGGAAGCGCCTGTCATGCCCCTAAGCCGTAAGCCTAACCCAAGGTTGGCTTCTGAGCGCTCTGTCCCCAGAGCCTGGCTCCAAAGCCCCAGGCATCTGGGACACCTAACCAGTGCCAGGGGACTCAGCCTGACACCACGAAGCAAAATGCGCCATTTGGCACTTCCGAAAGCACTGGGGAGGAGAACCCTGCATGCAGTGCCCCTGGACCCGAACCCCAAGCCTAGATTGGCTCCTGAGTATTTTGTTCCCGGAGGTGTCGCCCCGGAGCCCCAAAGGCAAGGGACACCTGAGCAATACCAGAGGACTGAGCTTGCCACCCACTGAGAAAGCCCACCGTTTGGAACTGGGGAAAGGATTCACAGCAGGAGATCGCTGCATGCCCATCCCAGCGCACCCACACTTTCAGCGGTCCCGCGGCCGAAAAGAAGAGCAAGATACTCACGCGGACCCACGCTTTCAACCCTCACTCCTTGGAAACTCGAAGCAGTGCTGGGTGGTCAGGTCTCCCGTGCCCCTAGGAGTTACCCCGCACCCTCGGTTGCCTAGTGAGGGGTCACTCCCCAGAGCTTGACTCCAAAGCCCCACAAATTCGGGACACCCAAGCAATATTGAGTGACTCAGGCTGCCACCGAGAAGGAAAATGCGCCCTTTGGTACTCGGGAAAGCATTCAGAGCAGGAGAACTCTAAATGCCCATCCCAGGAATCCACAAATTTTGCGCCCTCTAGCGGCAAACCCTGAGCCTGACCCTCAACCTGACCCACGCCCCCAGACAAACTCCCAGGGAAGCAGGCCATATTGCTGGAACTTGGGACCTGCCGTACCGCTAGGACCTCACGCTCTCCCTCTCTGTCTCCTGAGGGCTCTGGCCCCAGGGGCCTGGCTCTAAAGGCACAGGGATTTGGGGCACCTGAGCAATACCGGAGCCTTGGCCTGTCTCCGAGGAGGAAACCACACCATTGGGAAATCGGAGAAAAGTTTTCTGAGGAGAACTCTGCATGCACATCGCCGTGAAATGCCACATTCAACGGCCCCCGGCCTACAAACACCGAGACTGACAGTCACCATGACCCACGCCCCCCACTCAGATACCCCGCCCCCACAAAGCTTCCCGAAAGTGGCCATATCAGTGCTCCAATGACCATAGGCCCTAGCTCTATCCCTAGGTTGGCTTCTAAGTTTCTGGATGCAGAAGCCTGGCTCCAAAGCCCCAGGGATGGCATTAAATGAGCAAACCAGTGGACTCAGCTTGCCAAAAACAATTCAAGCACACGACTTGTAACTGCCGTGAGGGTTCAGAACAGGACAACTCTGAATGCCCATCCCAACCAACGCACAAATTTCGTGCCCTCTGGCGGCCCACCCTGAGCCTGACGCAACCTGACCCACGCCCTCAAGACGAGCAAACCAGAGCAGGTTCCAGTGCTTACAGGTCAGCCCTGCCGTGCCCCGAGTCGCTAACCGTCACCCTAGAGGCCTCTAAGGGTCTGTCCCCAGGGCCATGACTCCTAAGCCCTACGGATTTGGGACACCTGACCATTACCAGAGGACTCAGCCTGCCACTCAAACCGAAAACGTGCCATTGGGAACTCCAGTAAGCATTCAGAACAGGAGATCTGTGCTGGTGCATCCCAACGAAACCCAAGTTCAACGTGCCCACGCCACAATCCCTGAGGCTGACACACCACCCTACCCACAGCCTCCAATCAGACCCCGGGAAGCTCAGCGCAGCGCCGGCACATCAGGCCTCTCATGTCCCTCGGCCCTAAGGCTCACCCTAGCTTGGCTTCTGAGCGGTCTGTCTCCAGGGCCTGGGTCCAAAGCACGAAGGATTCGGCACACCCGAGCAGTAGCAAGGGACCCAGGCTGCCACCCGGAAGGAAACCCCACCACTGGCAGCTCCGGAAAGCATTCAGAGTAGGAGACCTCTGAATGCCCATCTCGGCAAAACTACACTTTCGTCGCCCCCTGACGACAAACCCTGAGCCTGACACTCAACCTAACCCACACGCTCAAGACAAAGCCCCGGTAAGGAGCCCCCAGTGCTTACACATCAGGTATTCGGTGTCTCGTAGGCCCTAACACTATCCCTCGCTGGCTTCTGAGGGCTCTGGCCCAGAGGCCTGGCTCTAAAGCCACAGGGATACGGGGCCCCTTAGGAATACCAGAGGATTCACCCCGTCTCCCAGAAGGAACCTGCCCCATGGGGAACCTGCGGCAAAGCTTTCCCAGTAGAACTCTGCGTGTGCATCCCCGCGAAATGCCACTTT
>NW_027403773.1:0-2691 GCF_003265705.2 Callorhinus ursinus
GTGTTAGGCCAAAGCGGTGGAAGAATTATCCTTCAACAGGAGAAGGAACCATTCTTCATCACAACAGGTCAAAGGGAGAAAAAATAAATACCAGTACGCATAGTACTGTTCACGTACTGGCGGGAAATAGAAGGAATTTCCACTCGCTATAATCCCTTGCCTCTGTAAGACAAGCTCCTGCGAGAAGGATCACACCCCTGCCCTGCTCTCCTCACGTGACCTTACCTTGCAGGGGGAAGGGGTGATTAAGGGCAGGTGTAGGAGGAGCCGCGGGAGAGCTGAGAAGACGGAAAACACTGGCCACTGGTGATAGGACCACAGGTGGTCACAGACACAGAACAAGGGCTACGGACTATCTTCTCTGTGGTGATGGTGTCAGAGGTAGACTGAAGTGTACAGCTTAATGATGCGCAATTCATTGTCTCCAAAACTTACCTCAATGCAAGTGAACACACACATAAAATGATTACAGGTAGTATTAAGGACCGAGCTAGAAATGGCAGTCACACAGGCATGCTCCCCACCTCTGGCCTACGTTCTCAGAGATGCAGAACAATCCATCTTCCAGCCCTATTTACGTTTTTATTTCAGCAATCAGGTCTTTCTAAGAGGTCTACTTTCCATGTGATCTTTTTTTCATAGCTTCTGTTTGGGCTGTAATATCCCCTCCAATTTCTTAAAATGTATTAGAGATTTGTATTTATTGTCTTCTATTCCTGGAAACCCCAATTTATCTAGCCTTGTCTGATCCCCTCTGTTCGTGGGAGCCTCGAACGGTGGGCTGTACATCAGGCTCTATCGCTTAAAGAAAATGTTCTTTCACAGAAAACAAGCAACAGCCTAAAAATGATAGAGCTTCCTTCATTTCTAGAAAACATGGATTTCGCGGTTTACATTTCATTTCCTACTTGAATCTAGGTGGGTGGGGAGCACAGAAATCTTCAAGTGGCTTAGACTTACCGGAAGAACAAGTGTGAAAGACCTGATTCTAAGAAAAGTGGTAACCATAACAACCCCAGAGGGAGCATTCTGCTCTGAGGGCAGCCAAATCCTCCCGGAGAACTAACTGAAAAGTTTTAGTGTGCAGCACCCAGGAGGAAGTACGAGAGGAAATCAAAGAAACTCACCAGAAAACAAACTGAAGAAATGGTGCAGCAGAGACATCGCACATCCCACCATCCTCCCCAACTCTCGTTAAAAGACAGGACTCCCAGGCCTTCGATGGGCATATGGCCCCCGCTGCAAAACGCAGCCCTCTCCCCGCATTCTCTCCAGCCAGCTCTCGCTGCGTGGGGCGGAACACGACGAGACGCGCTATGGCAGGAGGGGAGCAGTCACGTGGGACACAGGGGAGAGTCACCTATCAGTGATGACACGGCTGCCTTCTCAGCCTGGGACCACCCACCTCTAGGCTGTCAAGTGAGGGGAAAAAACTTCTCTCCTAATTTGTGGTGCAGCAGTTCAGGAAACAGAAACCACTCCCGATCTCAGAAGCAGAAAGGGATTTAGTATGTGGAGTGAGGTCCTTCCAAAATCACAGGAAGGAATTAGACTCATGACTGAACCTCCAAAAATTACTCTCAGAATAGACCAAAATGGCCCTCTCCATGGGAAATACCCTTGAACTACTGAGTTCAAGACACACTCATTGAGTCTGACTCCAGGGCGCAGAGCCCACTGACCACACAGCACCTGCCACTTCTGCCCGTGACACTGAGGGTGGCCCCTGCCAGCAGAGAACGCCAACAGGGCAGAAGGAGACCTCATCCCCATTCCTGCCCTAGAAATTCTTTGAGAATCTCACTTGGGAAAGCTCATTCACACACCTTCATCAGGGCCTGGAAAACACACACTGATGAATTTTCAATTTTCTAGAGAACAGAGATGCTACACTGGATAAAGCATGGAGAGAGCAGCTCACCACAGCAGGTCTGCTATTGCAGTTTATAGAGTATACATTAACTAATTAAAAGTTATTTTCAAGTTAAGTCAAGCTGGTTTACACAAGAAAAAACCCACACCGTGTGATAACTGTGGACTTAGGGAAATACAATGAGAATGTTTCATAAGCAGGCAAACGACTCCTGGGATAAGGCAGGTCTAAGAACCCTTCATCATTTAAGTATTACCCTGTCGAAGTATTTTTCAAAAAATGAAGCTCTCGCATAACAGACTACCTTTTGATACATGGAAATAAAGAACAATTCTAGCAACAGTCCTCATTTCTACATGCATATGAACATTCAGAGGAATGCGTTTCATTTAGTATATTAGACATCAAATGACTGAATAATGGCACAATAATGAGAATGTCATTCGAGGCTTTTCACGATAATTTAAAAATCATTCTGAAGTTTTCAATAATGTAGGAAAGCCTCTGTTATTAGGTCAAGGGCAACATTTGTTCGCATTACTTAAAGGTCATTAAAATACATCCTGAATCATAACATGGGGTTCATTACAAATAAAATTGCCTTTCATTCAATAAAACTAATTAAATGTAAATGGTATTGTTTACTGCTATATGGATCTTTTGAAATAAATCAGCAAGTCATGATTTATTGTGACCTCATTGTTGTGAATAAATTTGCCTGATCACAAAAGCCAGAGACACGTTTCCCAAATATCTACGGGTGCTGGAGAAGCATGCCTTCCAGCCGCCTGTGTGGCAACGAGAAGCTGAGCCTGCCG
>NW_027403774.1:0-2691 GCF_003265705.2 Callorhinus ursinus
TCCAAAACGGGACTCACTTGCCAATCCCTCGATTTTTAACGTCACCTTGTGTTGTTTTGTGTCTTCCTTGCTGCCTTGGCAGGAACTGCATCTATACCCTTTCCCCAGTCACGGCTTTCTGCATCACCATTTCCAGTCAAATGACAGTAGAATCTACTAAGGGAGTAATCAATTAATGGCCAGATACCACCGCTAACCTATTAATCTTTCTCTAGTAGAGAGCGATCATAACCCAAATAATTTTCTTTTCACCTTTTTTACTTAGTAAGAGCTTGTCTTTTCATCCCTAGATCATGAATGAGTAAGTACCAAGCCTCGTAGTTCTCATTCCTGAAGTATGGCTAATTACCCTGGAAGGACAAAACAAATCATAATTATGGACAAGGTGAAGACATTTCCCTCCAACTCTGATCAAATTCATTTCTCTCCCTCTTATAACCTCATAACTCCAACTCAAGGTGTATGTTTCCAAAGAAGGTCATGCTTTAAAATATGACTTTGGGCCCATAGATTTTACACAATTGTCTCACAGTGAGCAAGAACACCACATAAATTCAGGTATTATTGCTGTTGTTACTAAATCATATTGGCAGTTTAAGGTGACATTTCTCAAAATTATTGTTAGCTGACCAGCAACATTAGCATCATCTGAAAACTAGAGGGCACATGCTTGGCCCCACCCAAGATCTGCTGAATTAGAAACTCTGAGGGTAAGGCCCAGCCATCTGTTGCTTAACAACCCTTCTAGGTGATTCTAATGTACGCTAACATTTTGATAAACACTGTCTTAAGTAACACTTAAAATATTCGATTCAGTTAACAGGGATATTGGCTGAGAGCTACAGCATCAACAAAAACCATCTAAAGAAGAACAAACAGGGCGCCTGGGTGGCTCAGTCGTTAAGCGTCTGCCTTCGGCTCAGGTCATGATCCCAGGATCCTGGGATCGAGTCCCGCATCAGGCTCCCCGCTCAGCGGGAAGCCTGCTTCTCCCTCTCCCACTCCCCCTGCTTGTGTTCCCTCTCTCGCTGTCTCTCTCTCTCTCTCTCTCTCTGTTGAAAAATAAATAAAATCTTTAAAAAAATAAAATAAATAAAGAAGAACAAACAGATGACATTTATTCAGTTTTCTATGCAAGGGAGTCAGCTACTATCAACTGCATTTCACAGACTCAAGGAAGGCAGGGGAGTGGGAAAGCTTCATAGTTTAAAAAAATGTGTGGGGGAGGCTTTGGATATATTCTGATTGGAAGTTGTTGGCATAGGGAAGCTGGAGGACTCACTAGAAACGAGACATCTTATGTGACTGGTTTCAGGAACATATCTGGCTTTTTCTGCTTGGTTCTGAGCTGGAAGCAGGGTTTAAAAAGAGGGAAGCTGGCCATCGTTGACCATTCTGGGCCACTTGCTACAGAGGTGTGGTTTGGCTTACTGGAATAGATGCCACCAAGGTTGGTGGATCAGAGTCCTATTATCACATTTGGTCTGGCCACTGTCTGTTGGTATATTTAGCCTCACAGCCCATCCCCCACCTCCAACTCCGCCTCTTTGGTCATTTTCACACTTGAGAGAGAATGCACAATTCAGGGAAGAGGAAAGATCCAGGTCTTCACTGCTCAAGCATTTAATGGGTTTTTCCACAGTCCATTGCATCATGAGATCTTCTTGACCTTTTTGTTGTTATATCATCATGGCAAACAACTGACAAGTAACTACACAGGATCTCTTAAGACTCCAGAAACAAAGCAGTGAACCAGCATCATGATCACTCTGACTAAAGCAAAACAATTAATACTCTTTATTAAATCTTTGGAACAGGAAACCCCAATTGCTCAACTCAAGCTAGGAGAACTAAATCATAGGCCATAAGAATTAACCTGAGAGCCAAGTAGCTTTATCCCAAAGCTGATACATGCCACCTGTTCTATCTTGCCTGTGTTACTGATCCAACTGGAGGGAGAAATACTGCCAATGGTCTAGACACCAAAATGACTAGCCAACAACAAACCTCAAGCAATACAATTGTCCATCTCTACCCATGCCCATGAGTTACAATTGATCTGTATTCCATGTAGGGCATTGACCATATCATTAATAACTTCTGTCAATTAGTGATAAGTTTTTTTACTGCCTTTTCTGTTTGTATGATTGCCACCACGGGAAACAATGCTCTGATAGCTTATATAAATAATGAGTCAGTAATCCTCCCATGGGGGGGGTGTACCAGTAATCAAAGGTGA
This sequence comes from Callorhinus ursinus, assembly GCF_003265705.2. Classification (NCBI taxonomy): domain Eukaryota; kingdom Metazoa; phylum Chordata; class Mammalia; order Carnivora; family Otariidae; genus Callorhinus; species Callorhinus ursinus. Next base: position 2,240 of record NW_027403774.1, read on the forward strand.
TCTCCTTTTGGAGCTCATACATGAATAAGAATTCCCAGATTTTATAGAATTAGACTCCCTGCATACACACTTTGTCTTGGAATTCCAAAGGTGCATGAGGTAGTAATAAGAGGCAGTGAGGACCAGGCATCTCTAACTGACAAAGGAAGTAGGAGCACATGGAGATCCAGGATAAAAAAGATGAATTGTACATGACAAAAGGTCAGAGCCAATACCTCACATTAACTGGATTACATATTTGGATCTCTATTATTTTTTTTTTCATTTGGCAAGTAGTTAGCTCACTGCCTTGCAAAAATTGTTGAATTAAATTTAGATTTACCTAGGGTCTGATCAATAGATGGTAATAATTTGTTTTTACTTTTTTCTGAGAGAAAGTAATACTAGCAAAGGTATGGACTGAGTTGCTGAAAGTCATTTTCACCTAGATTCAAGTGGAAATGCCATCAGCT
>NW_027403775.1:0-1067 GCF_003265705.2 Callorhinus ursinus
TCTGAACACCTATGAACTCAACAGGAGATCGAACAGGAGAGTAGCAACAACTCTCTGAACAGAGAAGCGACCACTTACTGGAAGGTAGGGCGTGCGGAGAAGTGAATCCGAGGCGATATTCGGGAGGATAGACGGCGGGGGAGGGGGCCTCCGTCGGCCGCTTCTGGCAAGTGCTAGAGCCGCGGAGCACAAAATCGGACCTTTTAGAAGTCGGCTCCACGGAGGGACGTCGCTGCAGTGGCTAAGCGGGGGGTGGAATCCTCCCGGGACAGTGTGGTCTCAGGACCCTCGGGGTCACAGAGAGACCGGGGGTGCCTGAGTGCGGCAGAGCTCCCAGGTACCGGAGCGGGGAAGCCGGCTGCAGAGACGGGCCCGAGGCGCGGGCTTTCAGCTCGGGGTGCCCATAAACTGTGATCTGCGGCCCAGTCGGGGCACGGCTCCTCCAGCAGGGACCCAGCAGGCGGCATATCCGGGGAGACTCCCCTTCCTTCCCGGGGAGGAGCGGTGCGGGAACGCACTGCAGTGATCTGCTGGGTTTGGAGACTCCGCGCGGGGTCGGGTGCCAGAGATAGCAACGCTCGATCACAGGCCGGGTGAGCACGGAGTGTGGCCAGAGACCGGGGACACGGAAGTGACTGCTTTTCTCTGGGGGCACACTGAGGAGCAGGGCCCCGAGTTCTCAGCTCCTCCGGGTGGAGACTGAGAGGTGGTGATTTTTTTTTTTTTTTTTTTTTTTTTTTCCGAGAGCTTGCAGGGAACAAAAGCTCCTGAGAACAAACCGGATCAGCTTCCTTAGCCCGGACCGACAAGGGCGGGGCAATTCCGCCTCCGGCAAAGACATTTGGAAACCACAGCAACAGGCCCCTCCCCCGGAAGATCAGCACGAACAGCCAGCAAGCCAAGACCAAGTTGATCGATCATGGAGAATGGGAGAACTCCAGCGCTAGGGGAATACTGCACATAGATTCATGGCTTTTTTTTTTTTTTTGCCATGATTCATTATATCATCAAAATTAATTTTTGTTGACTGTTTTTTTTTATTTTTCTTTTTCCCTTTTTCAACCAAC
>NW_027403775.1:1167-2691 GCF_003265705.2 Callorhinus ursinus
ACTAGTGTATGGCTTTGTTCTAGTCTCCTGCCTGATCACATTCTCTCACTTTTTCCTTTTTTTTTTTCTTAAATCTTCTTCCTTTTTTCAAACAACTTATATTACCAAGTCCTTTTATAAAATCTTTTATAATTTTCAACTTTACATTCATCTTCCATACCTTCATTGTATCAACCCTCATTTTGTACATATATGTCTTTCTTCCTTTAAAATTTTAGGAGGCACTTTTTCTAACAAACCAAAATATGCCCAAAATCTAGTGTGTGGCACTGATCTATGCACTAGCCTGATCATATTTGATCATATTCTGCTTTTTTTGTATTGTTTTGTTTTTGTTTTTATCTTTTTTTTTCTTTCTCTTTCTTTTTTCTTTCTTTCCCTTTCTTTTCCCCTGGTTTCAGGTCTTTTCTGATTTGTATACAGAATATTTGCTGGGGACGTTGTAAACCTGTTAGCATTTTGTTCTCTCATTCATCTATTCTCCTCTGACAAAATGACAAGACGAAAGAAATCACCTCAGCAAAAAGAACAAGAGGTAGTACCGTCAGCCAGGGACCTACTCAATACGGACATTAGTATGATGTCGGACCTAGAGTTCAGAAACATGACTTTCAAGATACTAGCTGTGCTTGAAAAAAGCGTGGAAGTTATTAGAGAAACCATTTCTGGAGAAATAAAAGAACTAAAATCTAACCAAATCGAAATCAAAAAGGCTATTGATGAGGTGCAATCAAAAATGGGGGCACTAAATGCTAGGATAAATGAGGCAGAAGAGAGAATCAGCGATATAGAAGACCAAATGATGGAAAATAAAGAGGCTGAGAAAAAGAGAGAGAAACAATTACAGGATCACGAGGGCAGAATTTGAGAGATAAGGGATACGATAAGACGAAAGAACATTAGAATAATTGGGATCACAGAAGAAGAAGAGAGAGAGAGAGGGGCAGAAGGTATATTGGAGCAAATTATAGCAGAGAACTTCCCTAATGTGAGGAAGGAAACAGGCATTAAAATCCAGGAGGCACAGAGAACCCCTCTCAAAATCAATAAAAATAGATCAACACCCCGACATCTAATAGTAAAACTTACGAGTCTCAGAGACAAAGAGAAAATCCTGAAAGCAGCTTGGGAGAAGAGATATGTAACCTACAATGATAGAAACATTAGATTGGCCACAGACCTATCCACAGAGACCTGGCAGGCCAGAAAGGACTGGCAAGATATCTTCAGAGCACTAAACAAGAAAAATATGCGGCCAAGAATACTATATCCAGCTAGGCTATCATTGAAAATAGAAGGAGAGATAAAAAGCTTCCAGAATAAAAAAAACTAAAGGAATTTGCAAACACAAAACCAGCCCTCCAAGAAATATTGAGAGGGGTCCTCTAAGCAAAGCGACAACCTAAAAGCAGCAAAGAGCAGAAACGAACACAGACAACAGACAGTTAACAGTCACCTTACAGGTAATACAATGGCACTAAATTCATACCTTTCAATAGTTACCCTGAATGTAAATGGGCTCAA
>NW_027403776.1:0-2690 GCF_003265705.2 Callorhinus ursinus
TCCTCAGTCCCATCTGCTCACCTCACCTTCCTCCTCAGGCTGATGATGTTCCCAGCCAGTCTGCAGCTTTGAAGACCTGTTCAGTCTGGATGCCAGGCACATACCCCGGGAGCCTCGGGCCTCACCTACCCCCATCTGTCCACGTCAGGTGCCGGCCCTCCTCCCCCAGCTGACCACCTGCACCTCCCAAAGGTGTCCCCATCTCGGGAGAGGGAAACACCAAGTCCAGACCCTTGGAGTCCTCTGGGACTTCTTGCTTGTTACCAACTCTCCCGGTAGTGAAGTGGCTACTGGAGGACATTCAATGTCCAAAACATTTAAAGGCATACGAGAGTCTCTGCTGACTAAGGCAATGGATAATATTTGGGGCAAATAGAAACCAAGCAGAATCACCGGAAGAAAGGCTGAGGAATGAGGAGCTTAAGGAAGAAGGGTCTGGAAGCTCTGACTGCCCCTACCTGAACTTCAGATGTTCCTCAGTTACTCCTGTGCCTCTGGTATCTTCTTGGAACCCTGAGCTGGTTGTTTTCAGACAGCTCGTCCAGCAGTACCCTCAGTTTCTGGGAGGCGAATTTGCTGGAATCTGCATTGTGTCCTGCTGCCCCACCGGAATCGCTTCTTGAAGGCACATCGTCTGGGCCATCTGAGTTCCCAAGACTGTGGGTCTGTGACCTGGAGGGATTCTGAGCAGCGCTGGGGGGATGGGAGGGCTGCAAGGCCCAGAAGAAGGTTTCCAGAAAGCTGTCTGGGGTTCCCGGCATCCTACAAATTTTGAATCAAAGCCCTGAGATCTTTAAAATGCCAGCAACCTTACGGCACGGGCCAGAAAAACAAATGTCCCTGTGCACCCAACACCACCTAAACTATTGGGCATTTCTTGTCACTTGAGCTGAGTACAAATGATTGGGAGTCGGGGCTTGGGGGGGGGTCCTGGGTCAGACTTTGTATTTGGGGGACAAATACCATCCAGACAAGCATGTGCTGAGCCTGAGGAGGGGGTCTGTGTGAAGACCCCAGCTGCAGGCACTTCTGTCTGCAGATGCCCCCTCAGCCCGCCCCAGGGCACCTGCCGATGGGGGAGTGCCTGCCCCCTCCTCTCTGCCGAGGCCTCTCTCCTGCACCAGGTGCCTCCTCTCCTGCCAGCCACTGCCAGCCTGCAGCCTCGGAGGGTGTATACCCTGACGACCTCCAGCCCTGGAGACAAACCAGTGAGGTTGGGACATGGTCTCCCATCAGGCCAGAGCGCCAGGCTCCCACGGTGCTCACTCTCCTGCAGGCTCACTGTGCCACGTCCTCCCTCAGGCTCCCTGGGCCCAAGACCTCCTCTGCTTGCTGAACATCCTTGGCCCAGGCTCCACACCCTGGGACTGGGAACAGGTCGTCTGAAACTACTGGAATCTTGCTTCTGTGCCCATGATGTGGGCACAGTCCAGCCTCACAGACTGCTCAGAGGAGACCCAGTGCAGGAAGATGCAGGCTGCTGCAAGGGAGACGCCCGGTGACCCCAGAAGGAGTGCACAGGATTTGCACAATGCACCTGGCTCACAGGACCTCCAGGGGATGCGGGCGCCAGGCCACGGGGCACAGGGAGTCCTGGCAGGGGAGTCCTGGTGGGGGTGGCCCTGTCGAGGAGGCCATAGAAGGGTCCCAGAAGAGGCAGGAGACAAGTAAGACAAGACAGAGCTTCCCAAGGAGGTTGATGGAAGGATCAGAGGATCGCAGAGACCCTTGGGAAAACTCGGAAGCCCTGGAGATGTTGGCTGAAATGCTTTCATTTGGTCAGAAATGTTGGGTCACAACACCCCAGTCAACACTGGCTAATTTACTTTGTTGGTTCTAGGAATCAGTGCATACCTGCCACTAGAACTCACATTGCAGGAAGTCTAGGTTATACTTACTGTTCATCACTTTTCAGGACTAGATTTTTCTAGAGGAAGTCCTAAGCATAGGTCTCTCCATTCTTTTCTTTGTGCAACTGGCCTCTGTTTTCGGGAACAGATTCTTGGTGCTCATCAGCACTCCTAGCCCTGAGGACTGACCCCTGTCACCTCCCACAGTGGACATGACCATGTGGGTTCGGGGTGCTCACTGATGAAGCCCCAGTGCTCAGGACACAGCAGGGACCCCAGATGTTCTGCTGAATGAGGGAGGAATGGGGGAAGGAGGGAGGGAGTGAGAGGGAGGGAGGGAGGGAAACCAGAGAAGTTGGGTCCACCCATCAGGAGCCCTCATTTGGGGTGAGGTCCGAGGGCACCACAGCCCGGGCCCTGGATGGTGGCTCAGGTCCTCCCAGGGCTGACCTTCCTTCTCCTTGGCCCTCTGTTATCCTGGATCCGCTCCACCTCCTCCTCCTCCAATTCTGAATGTTCCCAGGAACAGGGTGGCAGGAGGGGTCTCAGGAGGGGCTTCCTAGATCCTGTGCCCCGAATAAAAATGTGACAGTGCCTACAGGACACTATCTTCTATCATGAGCACTGGGACTGTGGATCCCATCCATCTCCTTGTGCATTAGTGTTGTTGTATTCCCTGCTCTCTCCACCACGGCTGTGAGGAATACTCCTGAAAACACATCTGTGAAAAACCGAGCCAGAGTTTCCGGGGGTGGGTCCAAGGCTGAACACAGTAGGTGATGGGTGCAACTGCGGCCTGGTATGGGTGCTGCTCACTGTTCTCCCAGACAGGGGTGCCTG
>NW_027403777.1:0-2690 GCF_003265705.2 Callorhinus ursinus
TCCAAAACGGGACTCACTTGCCAATCCCTCGATTTTTAACGTCACCTTGTGTTGTTTTGTGTCTTCCTTGCTGCCTTGGCAGGAACTGCATCTATACCCTTTCCCCAGTCACGGCTTTCTGCATCACCATTTCCAGTCAAATGACAGTAGAATCTACTAAGGGAGTAATCAATTAATGGCCAGATACCACCGCTAACCTATTAATCTTTCTCTAGTAGAGAGCGATCATAACCCAAATAATTTTCTTTTCACCTTTTTTACTTAGTAAGAGCTTGTCTTTTCATCCCTAGATCATGAATGAGTAAGTACCAAGCCTCGTAGTTCTCATTCCTGAAGTATGGCTAATTACCCTGGAAGGACAAAACAAATCATAATTATGGACAAGGTGAAGACATTTCCCTCCAACTCTGATCAAATTCATTTCTCTCACTCTTATAACCTCATAACTCCAACTCAAGGTGTATGTTTCCAAAGAAGGTCATGCTTTAAAATATGACTTTGGGCCCATAGATTTTACACAATTGTCTCACAGTGAGCAAGAACACCACATAAATTCAGGTATTATTGCTGTTGTTACTAAATCATATTGGCAGTTTAAGGTGACATTTCTCAAAATTATTGTTAGCTGACCAGCAACATTAGCATCATCTGAAAACTAGAGGGCACATGCTTGGCCCCACCCAAGATCTGCTGAATTAGAAACTCTGAGGGTAAGGCCCAGCCATCTGTTGCTTAACAACCCTTCTAGGTGATTCTAATGTACACTAACATTTTGATAAACACTGTCTTAAGTAACACTTAAAATATTCGATTCAGTTAACAGGGATATTGGCTGAGAGCTACAGCATCAACAAAAACCATCTAAAGAAGAACAAACAGGGCGCCTGGGTGGCTCAGTCGTTAAGCGTCTGCCTTCGGCTCAGGTCATGATCCCAGGATCCTGGGATCGAGTCCCGCATCAGGCTCCCCGCTCAGCGGGAAGCCTGCTTCTCCCTCTCCCACTCCCCCTGCTTGTGTTCCCTCTCTCGCTGTCTCTCTCTCTCTCTCTCTCTCTGTTGAAAAATAAATAAAATCTTTAAAAAAAATAAAATAAATAAAGAAGAACAAACAGATGACATTTATTCAGTTTTCTATGCAAGGGAGTCAGCTACTATCAACTGCATTTCACAGACTCAAGGAAGGCAGGGGAGTGGGAAAGCTTCATAGTTTAAAAAAATGTGTGGGGGAGGCTTTGGATATATTCTGATTGGAAGTTGTTGGCATAGGGAAGCTGGAGGACTCACTAGAAACGAGACATCTTATGTGACTGGTTTCAGGAACATATCTGGCTTTTTCTGCTTGGTTCTGAGCTGGAAGCAGGGTTTAAAAAGAGGGAAGCTGGCCATCGTTGACCATTCTGGGCCACTTGCTACAGAGGTGTGGTTTGGCTTACTGGAATAGATGCCACCAAGGTTGGTGGATCAGAGTCCTATTATCACATTTGGTCTGGCCACTGTCTGTTGGTATATTTAGCCTCACAGCCCATCCCCCACCTCCAACTCCGCCTCTTTGGTCATTTTCACACTTGAGAGAGAATGCACAATTCAGGGAAGAGGAAAGATCCAGGTCTTCACTGCTCAAGCATTTAATGGGTTTTTCCACAGTCCATCGCATCATGAGATCTTCTTGACCTTTTTGTTGTTATATCATCATGGCAAACAACTGACAAGTAACTACACAGGATCTCTTAAGACTCCAGAAACAAAGCAGTGAACCAGCATCATGATCACTCTGACTAAAGCAAAACAATTAATACTCTTTATTAAATCTTTGGAACAGGAAACCCCAATTGCTCAACTCAAGCTAGGAGAACTAAATCATAGGCCATAAGAATTAACCTGAGAGCCAAGTAGCTTTATCCCAAAGCTGATACATGCCACCTGTTCTATCTTGCCTGTGTTACTGATCCAACTGGAGGGAGAAATACTGCCAATGGTCTAGACACCAAAATGACTAGCCAACAACAAACCTCAAGCAATACAATTGTCCATCTCTACCCATGCCCATGAGTTACAATTGATCTGTATTCCATGTAGGGCATTGACCATATCATTAATAACTTCTGTCAATTAGTGATAAGTTTTTTTACTGCCTTTTCTGTTTGTATGATTGCCACCACGGGAAACAATGCTCTGATAGCTTATATAAATAATGAGTCAGTAATCCTCCCATGGGGGGGTGTACCAGTAATCAAAGGTGATCTCCTTTTGGAGCTCATACATGAATAAGAATTCCCAGATTTTATAGAATTAGACTCCCTGCATACACACTTTGTCTTGGAATTCCAAAGGTGCATGAGGTAGTAATAAGAGGCAGTGAGGACCAGGCATCTCTAACTGACAAAGGAAGTAGGAGCACATGGAGATCCAGGATAAAAAAGATGAATTGTACGTGACAAAAGGTCAGAGCCAATACCTCACATTAACTGGATTACATATTTGGATCTCTATTATTTTTTTTTCATTTGGCAAGTAGTTAGCTCACTGCCTTGCAGAAATTGTTGAATTAAATTTAGATTTACCTAGGGTCTGATCAATAGATGGTAATAATTTGTTTTTGCTTTTTTCTGAGAGAAAGTAATACTAGCAAAGGTATGGACTGAGTTGCTGAAAGTCATTTTCACCTAGATTCAAGTGGAAATGCCATCAGCT
>NW_027403778.1:0-2688 GCF_003265705.2 Callorhinus ursinus
TCTCTAATTGACTTATTTCGCTCAGCATGATACCCTCCAGTTCCATCCATGTTGATGTAAATGGTAAGATTTCATCCTTTCTGATGGCTGAGTAATATTCCATTGTGTATATGTACCACATCTTGTTTATCCATTCCTCTGTCGATGGACATCTGGGCTCTTTCCACAGTTTGGCTATTGTGAACATTGGTGCTGTAAACACTGTGGTGCAGGTGCCCCTTCGGATCACTACATTTGTATCTTTGGGGTAAATACCTAGTAGTGCAACTTCCAGCATTTTTTTCCTCGTAAATTATTCTTTCCTAACAGGGCTTTCATCCAATGAATGCAGAAGTTGATATTCCGCCAAAGGCTTACTCTCAGTAAGCTGATCCCTATGCTGATAAATATAATTCTTTTTCTGTGTAACTTTCTCCTCTCCATAACTCTGCCTCGCAAGTTCTAGTCTCCCTTAACACTGATCTCTGTCTCTTCAGCTCAATGAGATTTATGGTCTTTGGGTTTTCTCTCCCTGTGCTACAGTCTGGAAATTTGTTCCAGACAGAAAATCTGTGCAGTGGTGGAGTGCATGTCATTTGTTGTCCTTCTTCCAGGTATTATAATCTTTGCTGCCTATTGTCCAATATTTGAAAAGAGTTTTTTCCTATGTCCAGTCTAGCCTACATTGGTAGTCCAGACTCTGTTACTCTATCATAGATGGAATTTTTTTGGTATATTAACTTTCTTTAATTGTTTTCTTTAATTTCTTTATCTCCCTTGATTTTCTGGATTGTATCTTCAGGTATTATTTTATTTTATTTTTTAGTATTGTTTTAAATAATAATGGTTATAGTGGGCAGCTTTGTCTTATAGGAAAGCACTTAAGTGATAATGTACCTTATTTAATTCTGTTGTCTAAGAATATGCCTTCAATTGTGTGATGATGACACCATATTGCTCTATTTACAAATATCTTTATTTTAGAAAAAAATTTTTTAAACTAAGCTCCACGCTGGGTGTGGAGCCCAATGTGGGGTTTGAACTCACAACACTGAGATCAAGACCTGAGCTGAGATTAAGAGCTGGACACTTAACGGACTGAGCCACACGGGCACCCCACAAATATCTTTATTTTAAAATTTTTATTTGGGTGAGTAGCAAGGATATTGAAAATTTGATAAAACCCTGGGTGATAGGAATAATTTTCAGTTTTCAATACTCATTGAAAATTATTACCCTTATCTATATATTATGTTACTCTACTTTTATTATGCTAATAGAATAAATAAAATATTGATATAGTATTGGTGAGACTGTTGGGAAACAGTTATGTTTTGATATCAGTTTGGCACTGTAGAACATGAGCTTAAAACTGTCCATAATTGGGGTGCCTTGGTGGCTCAGTTGTTAAGCGTCTGCCTTCAGCTCAGGTCATGATCCCAGGGTCCTGGGATCGAGCCCCACGTCGGGCTCCCTGCTCAACGGTAAGCCTGCTTCTCCCTCTCCCACTGCCCCTGCTTGTGTTCCCCCTCTCGCTGTGTCTCTCTCTGTCATAAAAAAACCAAAAAAACCAAAAACAACTATCCTTAATTATAGGAGGATATTTTAATTTCTAAGAACGTAGGTAAGGAGAATAAATCATATGAATAAATAATGCTTACTGAAATGATACTTTAATTTGTCTCAGTTTTATTGAACTGTCAAATAAAAATGTATATAATTAAGGTTTACAATGTGATATTTTGACAAATACATATTGTAAAATGATTATCACAATCAAGCTAATTAACATATCAGTGACCTCACAGAGGTAAAGTGTGTGTGTGTGGTGAGAGCACCAAAGATCAACTTAGTGAATATTATATGTATCTCTCTCTCTTTTTTATTTTCAGAGATAGAATTTAGTGATTCATCAATTGCATATAATACCCAGTATTCATTACTTATTTATTTTTTATTATGTTATGTTAATCACCATTATTACATCATTAGTTTTTTGTATTATGTCATGTGAAACACCATACATCACATCATTAGTTTTTGATGTAGTGTTCCATGATTCATTGTTTGCGTATAACACCCAGTGCTCCATGCAGAACGTGCCCTCCTTAATACCCATCACTAGGTTAACCCATCCCCCCCCCCCCTCCTCTCTAGAACCCTAATTGTTTTTCAGAGTCCACAGTCTCTCATGGTTCGTCTCCCCCTCCAATTTCCCCCCTTCATTCTTCCACTCCTGCTATCTTCTTCTTCTTTTTTTTTTAAAATATAATGTATTATTTGTTTCAGAGGTACAGGTCTGTGATTCAACAGTCTTGCACAATTCACAGCGCTCACCATAGCACATAACCTCCCCAATGTCTATTACCCAGCCAACCCATCCCTCCCACCCCCACCACTCCAGCAACCCTCAGTTTGTTTCCTGAGATTAAGAATTCCTAATATCAGTGAGGTCATAGGATACATGTCTTTCTGTGATTGACTAATTCCGATCAGGATAACACTCTCCAGTTCCATCCACATCATTGCAAATGGCAAGATCTCATTCCCTTTTTTTTTTTTTCTAATTAGAGTTTTTTTATTATGTTAATCACCATATATTACATCATTTGTTTTGGTGTAGTGTTCCATGATTCATTGTTTGTTCATAACACCCAGTGCTCCATGCAGAATGTGCCCTCTTTAATACCCATCACCAGGCTAACCCAT
>NW_027403779.1:0-2688 GCF_003265705.2 Callorhinus ursinus
ACAGTTGAAATTAGAGCTACCGTTCGATCCAGCAATTGCACTACTGGTATTTACCACAAAGATACAAATGTAGGGACCCGAAGGGGTACGTGTACCCCAATGTTTATAGCAGCAATGTCCACAATAGCCAAACTGTGGAAAGAGCCAAGATGCCCATCGACAGATGAATGGATAAAGAAGATGTGGTATATATACACAATGGAATATTATGCAGCCATCAAAAGGAATGAGATCTTGCCATTTGCAACGACGTGGATGGAACTGGAGGGTGTTATGCTGAGTGAAATAAGTCAATCAGAGAAAGACATGTATCACATGACCTCACTGATATGAGGAATTCTTAATCTCAGGAAACAAACTGAGTGTTACTGGAGTGGTTGGGGGTGGGAGGGATGGGGTGGCTGGGTGATAGACATTGGGGAGGGTATGTGCTACGGTGAGCGCTGTGAATTGTGCAAGACTGTTGAATCACAGATCTATACTTCTGAAACAAATAACACAACATATTTTAAGAAAAAAGAAAAAGAAGAAGATAACAGGAGAGGAAGAAAAGGGGAGTATGTCAGAGGGGGAGACGAACCATGAGAGATGATGGACTCTGAAAAACAAACTGAGGGTTCTAGAGGGGAGGGGGTAGGGGGATGGGTTAGCCTGGTGATGGGTATTGAGGAGGGCACGTTCTGCATGGAGCACTGGGTGTTATGAACAAACAATGAATCATGGAACACTGCACCAAAAACTAATGATGTAATATATGGTGATTAACATAACAATAAAAAATTTAAAAAAAGAGAGACAACTAGAGAGAAAACAAAACCCAATGTTGGTTGACAAGATCAACAAAACTGATGAAATCCTAATTAGACCAAGGGAACAGAGAGAAGCACAAAGTAACAACTATCAGGAAGGAGAGCAGGCCAGCACTATAGAACCCACCTACATTAAAAGGATAATAACAGATATAATGAATAACTTTATGCCAATAAATTTGACAACTTAGTTGAAATGGACAAATACCCTGAAAAGTTTAACTTACGAACTGACACATGATGAAATAGAAAACCTCAATACCTCTATATCCACGCACGTTACAAAAAACTTTTCCACAAAGAGCACTCAAGGTGGTTTGCAGGTAGAGTCTATCAGACACTAAGGGAGCATGAACACCAATCTTACACAAACTCTTGGAAAATAAAAGAGAAGGAAATGCTCTTCAACCTGTTTTTTGAGGTCAGAATATTAAGGAAAAAGTAAAAACTTAACAGGGGAGAAATCTGGCAGACACTATGTTAATCAAGTGATCAAAACTATTGTCACCAATACTGGGACGTACTGACCTTGGGTATCTCTTATTTTATTTTTAAAGCTTTTATTTCTTTATTTGACAGAGAGAGAGCATGAGCCAAGGGAGCGGCAGAGGGAGAGGGAGAAGCAGGCACCCCACTGAGTGGACAGCCAGACTCAAGGCTCGATCCCAGGACCCTGAGATCATGATCTGAGCTGAAGCCAGACACTTAAGCAACTGAGCCACCCAGGCACCCCGAGGGTTATCTTTATTTTTAAGAAATAAATACTGCACTATTTAGGGGTGAAGAACTATCATGTCTGCAACTTAGTAAAACACAGTTCAGAAATAAAATGTATTTTTAAACACAAATAAAAATAGTACATACGGGGCGGAGCAAGATGGCGGAGGAGTAGGAGACCTGGATTTCGTCTGGTCTCAGGAATTCAGCTGAATAGGGATCAAACCATTCTGAACACCTACAAACTCAACGGGAGATCGAAGATAAGAATAGTAACAACACTCTGAACAGAAAAGCGACCACTTTCTGGAAGGTAGGACGTGCGGAGAAGTGAATCCGAGGCGATATTCGGGAGGATAGACAGCGGGGCAGGGGGTCTCCGTGGGCGCTTCTGGTGAGTGATAGAGCCGCGGAGCACAAAATCGGACCTTTTAGAAGTCGGCTCCGCTGAGGGACGTCGCTCCAGTGGCTAAGCGGGGGGGTGGAACCCTCGCGGGACAGTGTGGTCTCAGGACCCTCGGGGTCACAGAAAAACCGGGGGTGCCTGAGTGCGGCAGAGCTCTCAGGTATCGGAGCGGGGAAGCCTGCTGCAGAGACGGAGCCGAGGCGCGGGCTCTCAGCTCGGGGTTGCCATAGACTGTGATCCGCGGCCCAGTCGGGCCACTGCTCCTCTAGCAGGGACCCAACAAGCGGCAGAGCCAGGGAGACTCCCCTTCCTCCCCCGGGAGGAGCGGCGCGGGAGCGCACCGCAGGGATCTTTTGGGTTTGGAGACTCCACACGGGGTCGGGTGCCAGAGATAGAAACGCTCAGTCACAGGCCGGGTGAGCACAGAGTGCAGCCGGAGACCGGGGAGACGGGAGTGACTGCTTTTTTCTGGGGGCGCACTGAGGAGTGGGGGCCCCAAGTTCTCAGCTTCTCCAGGCAGAGATTGGGAGGCCACCATTTTCACCCTGGTCCTCCAAAGCTGTACCGAGAGTTTGCAGGGAACAAAAGCTCCTGAGAGCAAACCGGAGCAGCTTGCTTAGCCCGGACCAACAAGGGCGGGGCAATTCCGCCTCCGGCAAAGACATTTGGGAACTACGGCAACAGGCCCCTCCCCCAGAAGATCAGCACAAACAGCCAGCAAGCCAAGACCAAGTTTACCGATCAAGGAGAACCAGA
>NW_027403780.1:0-2688 GCF_003265705.2 Callorhinus ursinus
GCAGGAGAAGAGAAATAATAAAGATCAGAGCAGAAATCAATGAAATAAAAACCAAAAGAACAGTAGAACAGATCAGCGAAACTAGGAGCTGGTTCTTTGAAAGAATTAACAAGATTGATAAACCCCTGGCCAGACTGATCAAAAAGAAAAGAGAAATGACCCAAATCAACAAAATCATGAATGAAAGAGGAGAGATCACAACCAACACCAAAGAAATACAAACAATTATAAGAACATATTATGAGCAACTCTATGCCAGCAAATTAGATAACCTGGAAGAAATGGGTGCATTCCTAGAGATGTATCAACTACCAAAATGGAACCAGGAAGAAATAGAAAACCTGAACAGACCTATAACCACTAATGAAATTGAAGCAGTCATCAAAAATCTCCCAACAAACAAAAGCCCAGGGCCAGATGGCTTCCCAGGGGAATTCTATCAGACATTTAAAGAAGAATTAATACCTATTCTCCTGAAACTGTTCCAAAAATAGAAATGGAAGGAAAACTTCCAAATTCATTTTATGAGGCCACAATTACCTTGATCCCAAAACCAGACAAAGATCCCATCAAAAAGGAGAATTACAGACCAATATCCTTGATGAACATGGATGCAAAAATTCTCACCAAAATACTAGCCAATAGGATCCAACAGTACATTAAAAGGATTATTCTCCATGACCAAGTGGGATTTATCCCTGGGCTGCAAGGCTGGTTCAACATCCGCAAATCAATCAATGTGATACAATACATTAACAAGAGAAAGAACAAGAATCATATGATCCTCTCAATAGATGCAGAAAAAGCATTTGACAAAGTACAGCATCCTTTCTTGATCAAAACTCTTCAGAGTATAGGGATAGAGGGTACATACCTCAATATCATAAAAGCCATCTACGAAAAACCTACAGCTAATATCATTCTCAATGGGGAAAAGCTGAGAGCTTTTCCCCTAAGGTCAGGAACGAGGCAGGGATGTCCACTCTCACCACTGCTATTCAACATAGTATTAGAAGTCCTAGCCACAGCAATAAGACAACAAAAAGAAATCAAAGGCATCCAAATCGGCAAAGAGGAAGTCAAACTCTCACTCTTTGCAGATGATATGATACTTTATGTGGAAAACCCAAAAGACTCCACCCCAAAACTGCTAGAACTCATACAGGAATTCAGTCAAGTAGCAGGCTATAAAATCAATGCACAGAAATCAGTGGCATTCCTATACACCAACAACAAGACAGAAGAGAGACAAATCAAGGAGTCGATCCCATTCACAATTGCACCCAAAACCATAAGATACCTAGGAATAAATTTAACCAAAGAGGCAAAGGATCTGTACTCAGAAAACTATAAAATACTCAGGAAAGAAATTGAAGAAGACACAAAGAAATGGAAAAATGTTCCATGCTCATGGATTGGGAGAACCAATATTGTGAAGATGTCAATGCTACCTAGAGCAATCTACACATTCAATGCAATCCCCATCAAAATACCATCTACTTTTCTCAAGGAAATGGAACAAATAATCCTAAAATTTGTATGGAACCAGAAGAGACCCCGAATAGCCAGAGGAAGGTTGAAAATGTTAAACAAAGCTGGCGGCATCACAATTCCGGACTTCCAGCTCTATTACAAAGCTGTCATCATCAAGACAGTATGGTACTGGCACAAAAACAGACGCATCGATCAATGGAACAGAATCGAGAGCCCAGAAATGGACCCTCAACTCTATGGTCAACTTATCTTTGACAAAGCAGGAAAGAATGTCCAGTGGAAAAAAGACAGTCTCTTCAACAAATGGTGTTGGGAAAATTGGACAGCCACATGCAGAAGAATGAAACTGGACCATTTCCTTACCCCACACACAAAAATAGACTCCAAATGGTCGAAAGACCTAAACGTGAGACAGGAGTCCATCCAAATCCTAAAGGAGAACACACGTGGCAACCTCTTCGACCTCAGCCGCAGCAACTTCTTCCTAGAAACATCACCAAAGGCACAGGAAGCCAGGGCAAAAATGAACTATTGGGATTTCATCAAGATAAAAAGCTTTTGCACAGCAAAAGAAACAGTCCACAAAACCAAAAGACAACCGACAGAATGGGAGAAAATATTTGCAAATGACATATCAGATAAAGGGCTAGTATCCAAAATCTATAAAGAACTTATCAAACTCAACACCCAAAGAACAAATAATCCAATCAAGAAATGGGCAGAAGACATGAACAGACATTTCTCCAAGGAAGACATCCAAATGGCCAACAGGTACATGAAAACGTACTCAACATCGCTCGGCATCAGGGAAATCTAAATCAAAACCTCAATGAGATACCACCTCACACCCGTCAGAATGGCTAAAATGAACAAGTCAGGGAACGACAGATGTTGGCGGGGATGTGGAGAAAGGGGAACCCTCCTACACTGTTGGTGGGAATGCAAGCTGTTGCAACCCCTCTGGAAAACAGTATGGAGGTTCGTCAAACAGTTGAAATTAGAGCTACCGTTTGATCCAGCAATTGCACTTCTGGGTATTTACCCCAAAGATACAAATGTAAGGACCCGAAGGGGTACGTGCACCCCAATGTTTATAGCAGCAATGTCCACAATAGCCAAACTGTGGAAAGAGCCAAGATGTCCATCAACAGATGAATGGATGAAGAAGAGGTGGTATATATACACAATGGAGTA
>NW_027403781.1:0-2688 GCF_003265705.2 Callorhinus ursinus
CATATGATACATGTCTTTCTCTGATTGACTTATTTCACTCAGCATAACACCCTCCAGTTCCATCCATGTTGTTGCAAATGGCAAGATCTCATTCCTTTTGATGGCTGCATAATATTCCATTGTGTATATATACCACTTCCTCTCTATCCATTCATCTGTCAATGGACATCTTGGCTCTTTCCACAGTTTGGCTATTGTGGACATTGCTGCTATAAACATTGGGGTGCACGTACCCCTTAGATTCCCTACATTTGTATCTTTGTGGTAAATACCCAGTAGTGCAATTGCTGGATCGTAGGGTAGCTCTATTTTCAACTGTTTGAGGAACCTCCATACTGTTTTCCAGAGTGGCTGCACCAGCTCGCATTCCCACCAACAGTGTAGGAGGGTTCCCCTTTCTCCACATCCCCGCCAACATCTGTCGTTTCCTAACTTGTTAATTTTAGCCATTCTGACGGGTGTGAGGTAGTATCTCATGGAGGTTTTGATTTGGATTTCCCTGATGCCGAACGATGTTGAGCACTTTTTCATGTGTCTGTTGGCCATTTGGATGTCTTCTTTGGAAAAATGACTGTTCGTGTCTTCTGCCCATTTCTTGATTGGATTATTTGTTCTTTGGGTGTTAAGTTTGTTAAGTTCTTTATAGATTTTGGATACTAGCCCTTTATTTGATATGTCATTTGCAAATATTTTCTCCCGTTCTGTCGGTTGTCTTTTGGTTTTGTGGATTGTTTCTTTTGCTGTGCAAAAGCTTTTTATCTTGATGAAATCCCAATAGTTCATTTTTGCCCTGGCTTCCCGTGCCTTTGGCGATGTTTCTAGGAAGAAGTTGCTGCGGCTAAGGTCGAAAAGGTTGCTACCTGTGTTCTCCTTTAGGATTTGGATGGACTCCTGTCTCACGTTTAGGTCTTTCAACCATTTGGAGTCTATTCTTGTGTGTGGTGTAAGGAAATGGTCCAGTTTCATTCTTCTGCATGTGGCTGTCCAATTTTCCCAACACCATTTGTTGAAGAGACTGTCTTTTTTCCATTGGACATTCTTTCCTGCTTTGTCAAAGATGAGTTGACCATAGAGTTGAGGGTCCATTTCTGGGCTCTCGATTCTGTTCCATTGATCTATGTGTCTGTTTTTGTGCCACTACCATACTGTCTTGATGATGACAGCTTTGTAATAGAGCTGGAAGTCCGGAATTGTGATGCCACCAGCTTTGCTTTTCTTTTTCAATATTCCTCTGGCTATTCGGGGTCTCTTCTTGTTCCATACAAATTTTAGGAGTATTTGTTCCATTTCTTTGAAAAAGGTGGATAGTACTTTGATGGGGATTGCATTGAATGTGTAGATTGCTCTAGGTAGCACTGACATCTTCACAATGTTGGTTCTTCCAATCCATGAGCATGGAATGTTTTTCCATTTCTTTGTGTCTTCTTCAATTTCTTTCATGAGTATTTTATAGTTTTCTGAGTACAGATCCTTTGCCTCTTTGGTTAAATTTATTCCTAGGTATCTTATGGTTTTGGGTGCAGTTGTAAATGGGATCGACTCCTTGATTTGTCTTTCTGTCTTGTTGTTGGTGTATAGGAATGCCACTGATTTCTGTGCATTGATTTTATAGCCTGCTACTTTACTGAATTCCTGTATGAGTTCTAGCAGTTTTGGGGTGGAGTCTTTTGGGTTTTCCACATACAGTATCATATCATCTACAGAGAGTGAGAGTTTGACTTCCTCTTTGCCGATTTGGATGCCTTTGATTTCTTTTTGTTGTCTGATTGCTGTGGCTAGGACTTCTAATACTATACTGAATAGCAGTGCTGAGAGTGGACATCCCTGCCACGTTCCTGACCTTAGGGGAAAGCTCTCAGCTTTTCCCCATTGAGAATGATATTCGCTGTAGGTTTTTCATAGATGGCTTTTATGATATTGAGCTATGTACCCTCTATCCCTATACTCTGAAGAGTTTTGATCAAGAAAGGATGCTATACTTTGTCAAATGCTTTTTCTGCATCTATTGAGAGGATCCTATGATCCTTGTTCTTTCTTTTGTTAATGTATTGTATCACGTTGATTGATTTGTGGATGTTGAACCAGCCTTGCAGCCCAGGGATAAATCCCACTTGGTCATGGTGAATAATCCTTTTAATGTACTGTAGGATCCTATTGGCTAGTATTTTGGTGAGAATTTTTGCATCCATGTTCATCAAGGATATTGGTCTGTAATTCTCCTTTTTGATGGGGTCTTTTCTGGTTTTGGGATCAAGGTAATGGTGGCCTCAGAAAATGAGTTTGGAAGTTTTCCTTCCATTTCTATTTTTTGGAACAGTTTCAGGAGAATAGGTATTAATTCTTCTTTAAATGTCTGATAGAATTCCCCTGGGAAGCCATCTGGCCCTGGGCTTTTGTTTGTTGGGAGATTTTGGATGACTGCTTCAATTTCCTTAGTGGTTATAGGTCTGTTCAGGTTTTCTATTTCTTCCTGGTTCAATTTTGGTAGTTGATACATCTCTAGGAATGCACCCATTTCTTCCAGGTTATCTAATTTGCTGGCATAGAGTTGCTCATAATATGTTCTTATAATTGTTTGTATTTCTTTGGTGTTGGTTGTGATCTCTCCTCTTTCATTCATGATTTTGTTGATTTGGGTCATTTCTCTTTTCTTTTTGATCAGTCTGGCCAGGGGTTTATCAATCTTGT
>NW_027403782.1:0-2688 GCF_003265705.2 Callorhinus ursinus
TCTCTGGGGGCGCACTGAGGAGTGGGGCCCCAAGTTCTCAGCTCCTCTGGGTGGAGATTGGGAGGCCACCATTTTCACCCTGGTCCTCCAAAGCTGTACCAGAGCTTGCAGGGAATGAAAGCTCCTGAGAGCAAACCCCGAGCAGCTTGCATAGCCCAGACCGACAAGGGCGGGGCAATTCCGCCTCTGGCAAAGACATTTGGGAACCACGGCAACAGGCCCCTCCCCCAGAAGATCAGCGCGAACAGCCAGCAAGCCAAGACCAAGTTTACCGATCAAGGAGAACGGGAGAACTCCAGCACTAGGGGAATACTGCACATAGAATTCATGGTTTTTTTTTTTTTTAACCATGATTTATTAGTTTTCAAAGTTAATTTTTTAACTGTTTTTTTTTTAAATTTTTCTTTTTCCCTTTTTCAACCAACATCTTATCAATCCCTTTTAAAAAAAACATTTTTTATTTTTCATTTTTAGAGTCATATTTTATCCCTTCATAGTAGTTACCCTTATTTTTGGCATATATATATAAGTTGTTCTCTTTTTAAAATTTTGAGATACAGTTTCTTCTAACAGATCAAAATATACCCTAAATCACTAATGTATGGCTTTGTTCTAGTCTCCTGCCTGATCACATTCTCTCCCTTTTTTTTCTTTTTTTTTTGAATCTTCTTCTTTCTTTTTTCAAACAACTTCTTATCTTATCAATTCCTTTTATAAAATCTTTTATAATTTTCATCTTTACAGTCATCTTCCATCTCTTCATTGTATCAACCCTTATTTTGTACATATATAAGTCTTTCTTCCTTTAAAATTTTAGGAGGGACTTTTTTTCTAACAGATCAAAATACGCCCAAAATCTAGCGTGTGGCACTGATCTATGCACTAGCCTGAGCATATTTGATCATATTCTGGGTTTTTTTTTGTATTGTTCTGTTTTTGTTTTTATCTTTTTCTGTTTTTTTTTCTTTCTTTTCTCTTTCTTTTTTCTTTCTTTCCCTTTCTTTTCCCCTGGTTTCAGGTCTTTTCTGATTTGTATAGAGTATATTTGCTGGGGACATTGTTAACCTGTTAGCATTTTGTTCTCTAATTCATCTATTCTCCTCTGGACAAAATGACAAGACGAAAAAAATCACCTCAGCAAAAAGAACAAGAGGTAGACCATCAACCAGGGACCTACTCAATATGGACATTAGTATGAAGTCAGACCTGGAGTTCAGAACATGAATTTAAAGATACTAGCTGGGCTTGAAAAAAGCGTGGAAGTCATTAGAGAAACCCTTTCTGGAGAAATAAAAGAACTAAAATCTAACCAAGTTGAAATAAAAAAGGCTATTAATAAGGTGCAATAAAAAATGGGGCACTAACTGCTAGGATAAATGAGGCAGAAGAGAGAATCAGCAATATAGAAGACCAAATGATGGAAAATAAAGAGGCTGAGAAAAAGAGAGAGAAACAACTACAGGATCACGAGGGCAGAATTCGAGAGAGAAGTGATACAATAAGACGAAACAACATTAGAATAACTGGGATCCCAGAAGAAGAAGAAAGAGAGAGCGGGGCAGAAGGTATATTGGAGCAAATAACAGCAGAGAACTTCCCTAATGTGGGGAAGGAAACAGGCATCAAAATCCAGGAGGCACAGAGAACCCCTCTCAAAATCAATAAAAATAGGTCAACACCCCGACATCTAATAGTAAAACTTAGAAGTCTCAGAGACAAAGAGAAAGTCCTGAAAGCAGCCTGGGAGAAGAGACATGTAAACTATAAAGGGAGAAACATTAGATTGGCAACAGACCTATCCACAGAGACCTGGCAGGCCAGAAAGGACTGGTATGATATCTTCAGAGCACTAAAAGAGAAAAATATGCAGCCAAGAATACTATATCCAGCTAGGCTCTCATTGAAAATAGAAGGAGAGATAAAAAGCTTCCAGGACAAACAAAAACTAAAGGAATTTGCAAACACGAAACCAGCCCTACAAGAAATATTGAAAGGGGTCCTCTAATCAAAGAGAGAGCCTAAAAGCAGCATAGATCAGAAAGGAACAGAGACAATATACAGTAACAGTCACCTTACAGGCAATACAATGGCACTAAATTCATATCTTTCAATAGTCACCCTGAATGTAAATGGGCTAAATGCCCCAATCAAAAGACACAGGCTATGAGATTGGATTAAAAAACAAGACCCATCAATATGCTGTCTGCAAGAGACTCATTTTAGACCCAAAGACACCCCCAGATTGAAAGTGAGGGGGTGGAAAACCATTTACCATGCTAATGGACACCAAAAGAAAGCTGGGGTGGCAATCCTTATATCAGACAAATTAGATTTTAAAACAAAGACTGTAATAAGAGATGAAGAAGGACACTATATCCTACTTAAAGGGTCTATCCAACAAGAAGATATAACAATTGTAAATATCTATGCCCCTAACATTGGAGCAGCCAATTATATAAGGCAATTAATAACAAAAGCAAAGAAACACATTGACAACAATACAATAATAGTGGGGGACTTTAACACCCCCCTGACTGAAATGGACAGATCATCTAAGCAAAAGATCAACAAGGAAATAAAGACTTTAAATGACACACTGGACCAAATGGACTTCACAGACATATTCAGAACATTCCATCCCAAAGCAACGGAATACACATTCTTCTCTAGTGCCCATGGAACATTCTC
>NW_027403783.1:0-2687 GCF_003265705.2 Callorhinus ursinus
TTTAGGTCTTTCAACCATTTGGAGTCTATTTTTGTGTGTGGTGTAAGGAAATGGTCCAGTTTCTTTCTTCTGCATGTGGCTGTCCAATTGTCCCAACACCATTTGTTGAAGAGACTGTCTTTTTGCCATTGGACATTCTTTCCTGCTTTGTCAAAGATGAGTTGACCATAGAGTTGAGGGTCCATTTCTGGGCTCTCGATTCTGTTCCATTGATCTATGTGTCTATTTTTGTGGCAGTACCATACTGTCGTGAGGATGACAGCTTTGTAATAGAGCTGGAAGTCCGGAATTGTGATGCCGCCAGCTTTGCTTTTCTTTTTCACGATTCCTCTGGCTATTCGGGGTCTTTTCTGCTTCCATACAAATTTTAGGATTATTTGTTGTACCATTTCTTTGAAAAAAGTGGATGGTATTTTGATGGGGATTGCATTGAATGTGTAGATGGCTCTAGGTAGCACTGACATCTTCACAAAGTTTGTTCTTCCAATCCATGAGCATGGAACGTTTTTCCATTTCTTTGTGTCTTCTTCAATTTCTTTCATGAGTATTATATAGTTTTCTGAGTACAGATCCTTTGCCTCTTTGGTTAAATTTATTCCTAGGTATCTTATGCTTTTGGGTGCAACTGTAAATGGGATCGACTCCTTGATTTGTCTCTCTTCTGTCTTGTTGTTGGTGTATAGGACTGCCACTGATTTCTGTGCATTCATTTTATATCCTGCTACTTTGCTGAATTCCTGGATGAGTTCTAGCAGTTTTGGGGTGGAGTCTTTTGGGTTTTCCACATACGGTATCATATTATCTGCAAAGAGTGAGAGTTTGCCTTCCTCTTTGCCGATTTGGATGCCTTTGATTTCTTTTTGTTGTCTGATTGCTGTGGCCAGGACTTCTAATACTATGTTGAACAGCAGTGGTGAGAGGGAACATCCCTGCCGCGTTCCTGACCTTAGGGGAAAAGCTCTCAGCTTTTCTGCATTGAGAATGATAATCGCTGTGGGTTTTTCATAGATGGCTTTTATGATATTGAGGTATGTACCCTCTATCCCTATACTCTGAGAGTTTTGATCAAGAAGGATGCTGTACTTTGTCAAGTGCTTTTTCTACATCTATTGAGTGGATCATATGATTCTTGTTCTTCCTTTTGTTAATGTATTGTATCACACTGATTGATTTGTGGATGTTGAACCAGCCTTGCAGCCCAGGAATAAATCCCACTTGGTCATGGCGAATAATGCTTTTAATGTACTGTTGCATCCTATTGGCTAGTATTTTGGTGAGAATTTTTGCATCCATGTTCATCAAGGATATTGGTCTGTAATTCTCCTTTTTGATGGAGTCTTTGTCTGGTTTTGGGATCAAGGGAATGGTGGCCTCATAAAATGAGTTTGGAAGTTTTCCTTCCATTTCTATTTTTTGGAACAGTTTCAGGAGAATAGGTATTAATTCTTCTTTCAATGTCTGATAGAATTCCCCTGGGAAGCCATCTGGCCCTGGGCTTTTGTTTGTTGGGAGATTTTTGGTGACTGCTTCAATTTCCTTCGTGGTTATAGGTCTGTTCAGGTTTTCTATTTCTTCCTGGTTCAATTTTGGTAGTTGATACCTCTCTAGGAATGCAGCCATTTCTTCCAGGTTATCTAATTTGCTGGCATAGAGTTGCTCATAATATGTTCTTATAATTGTTTGTATTTCTTTGGCGTTGGTTGTGATCTCTCCTCTTTCATTCATGATTTTGTTGATTTGGGTCATTTCTCTTTTCTTTTTGATAAGTCTGGCCAGGGGTTTATCAATCTTGTTAATTCTTTCAAAGAACCAGCTCCTAGTTTTGTTGATCTGTTCTACTGTTCTTTTGGTTTCTAGTTCATTGATTTCTGCTCTGATCTTTATTATTTCTCTCTCCTGCTGGGTTTAGACTTTATTTGCTTTTTTTCTCTAGCTCCTTTAGGTGTAGGGTTAGGTTGTGTATTTGAGACCTTTCTTCTTTCTTGAGAAAGGCTTGTATTGCTATATACTTTCCTCTCAGGACTGCCTTTGCTGCATCCCAAAGATTTTGAACAGTTGTGTTTTCATTTTCATTAGTTTCCATGAATTTTTTAAAATTCTTCTTTAATTTCCTGGTTGACCCACTCATTCTTTAGTAGGATGCTCTTTAGCCTCCATGTATTTGAGTTCTTTCCGACTTTCCTCTTGTGATTGAGCTCTAGTTTCAAAGCATTGTGGTCTGAAAATATGCAGGGAATAATCCCAATCTTTTGGTACCGGTTGAGACCTGATTTGTGACCTAGGATGTGATCTATTCTGGAGAATGTTCCATGGGCACTAGAGAAGAATGTGTATTCTGTTGCTTTGGGATGGAATGTTCTGAATATGTCTGTAAGTCGATTTGGTCCAGTGTTTCATTTAAAGTCTTTATTTCCTTGTTGATCTTTTGCTTAGATGATCTGTCCATTTCAGTCAGGGGGGTGTTAAAGTCCCCCACTATTATTGTATTGTTGTCAATGTGTTTCTTTGCTTTTGTTATTAATTGCCTTATATAATTGGCTGCTCCCACGTTAGGGGCATAGATATTTACAATTGTTAGATCTTCTTGTTGGATAGACCCTTTAAGTAGGATATAGTGTCCTTCTTCATCTCTTACTACAATCTTTGTTTTAAAATCTAATTTGTCTGACATAAGGATTGCCACCCCA
>NW_027403784.1:0-2687 GCF_003265705.2 Callorhinus ursinus
ACTGAGCCACCCAGACACCCCAAGTGTGTCTTCCTTTTGGTTGTAGGAAGAGCCAGATGCAAAATCTATCCTTCACCGTAAAAAGAAACCTCAGCAAGCCCCACTCCACTGGATCCCTAGAAATTTCAATGAGGATGAAAGTATCTAATTTCTGTCAGATTTATTTCCCACCTCTGACAAGCAAACATCTTTCCAGTTCATCTAGAGTAGCTGCTACTTCTTACTTGAGCCAGTCCGCATGGTATCCCCCATGTAATGGGCCAGCATGCTATCCTGTAAATGGAGAGACAGTCAAGGGCCTTGTGACATAAAGCATGACACAGGGCTGCAGAGCTGGTATACCCCTGAGGTGGGACGATACAATGCACTGCTGGCGGCTGAAAGCAAGCTGATCTGGTGGTCCTTCCTAAGAGCATTTGCCAGACAGACCACTGCAGAGAACGTTCCAGAGGATGTCTTCATTTGCTCAAGCATCGGGAACAGCAACTGCAATTAAGAGTACCACTTGGTAATTTTAAGACAATCCATCTTTGTTCTGCACCATCGAGTGAGTGAGCTGAGTGCAGATGATGCAGGGCTCACTACCCATGCACCCTTCCAGTCCTTGATGGGGGCACTGATCTCAGAAATCCCTCCAAGAAGAGTTTACTATTCTAGGCAGTCCAGAGGCTCCCACTTGGCTTGACCACCAGAACAGCCCTCACTACAGAGGTCAAGGAACCAGTGTGCGATTCTGCCTGCTGCTGGATGATGTGCTCCAGGACTGGGATGGGTTCGGGGCCTACTGGGCCCACTGTGACACTACGAGGCAGACCTCAGTTAGAACTCCACTGATCCCTTGACCCCCAGAAGCCCCTACTCTGACTGGCCTGCTGCCAACGGGTCAGTTCCAGGATCCAGGGGTCCCAAAATGTCTGGTGGCTTCCTGCTCCCCACTGCACGGCCACCCTGGTTAAATGCCACAAGTCCCGTGGGGGAAGGCTGGGAGAAAGAACAAGGGTGTCAACTTTAGTTAATTAATTAATTAATAAAGCTTTTATTTATTTATTTGAGAGAGTGAGAAGGAAAGACAGTGAGAGAGTACAAGTGGGGAGGAGAGGGAGAAGTGGGCTCCCCACAGAGCAAGGAGCCTGATGTGGGGCTTGATCGCAGGACCCTGGGATCATAACCTAAGCCAAAGGCAGATGCTTAGCCAACTGAGCCACCCAGGGGTTCCCAAAGGTGTAACTTTTAGGAGCAAACTGGGGTGCTTCCAGCTTCCCCATCATTCAAGGGGTTTCGAAACTGCAAACTCAGTCTTCAAGTCTGGGAGCTGATTCAGGGGCCATGAGTGCTTTTTAATTCAAGTTAGAGGCTTGCTCACTTGACCCGGCCAAAGTATGAACTGGGTCAACTGGGGCACCTGGGTGATCCTGGGGTCCTGGGATTGAGCCCCGCATCGGGCTCCCTGTCCCTCTCCTTGCTTGTGTTCCCTCTCTTGCTATGTCTTTCTCTGTCAAATAAATAAATAAAATCTTAAAAAAAAAAAGAACTGGGTCAACTGCCCATCTACTTCTCCTCCAGGAGCACAGGTCTCTTGGAGTCAGACTATTCTGATCACGGCTTTGGCTCTGCTGTCCATTATGGTGACCACCTCGAAGATGAAACTCATTAAATAGTAGAACAAAAAGACAAGGAGAAAAATGAGAATGCTATCAGAAGATCAATCCAGGACGGCTGATAACCAGACAACGGGCGTTCCAGAAGGAACACACTTTAAAACTGAAAGGCAGAACCGCATCACATGCTGACCAAACACCTGTGCCAACGACCCCCAAGAGCCAGGAGACCCCCACGAGGAGCACCCGTTGGCGGCTCTGTGGGAGCTCACTGTGGAACCGCGGCACGTGTGGCCCTGTGCATGCCCCTCCAGCGTGGCCTTTTGCAGTTCAGTGCTCCCTGCATTTTTGCTACTTTACCCATTTAAAAACTCTTATAAATTTTGCTTTTGTACACATCTACTTTCAACTTGGTTTTGTGTTATTAACATTGCTTTGAGGTGGATCCAAGTCAGTCTGTGCAGATCTAAAAGGAATCAGTGTCTTGAATCCGAGTTGGCAGTGATGTGGGAAACAAAGGCAGAAGGAAAGGTAGATAAAATGTTTTGTCCTTATACCCTGCAGCCTACCGACAAATACTGCGTTACCGATAATGCCTGGCTACAAGGAAAAACCACCTTGGTCTGACAATAGCAAGGGCTCTGGTAACCCATGTCGTCCTTAGCAGATGAAGATCCTTTTGGAACCTCCCTTTACTCCCCACCCCACCCCAAAGTACAGCATCATTTGCTCCTCATACCCCCCAGCAGCAGCTCTTTCAGCCCAAGTTTCCATCCCTGTGCTTTAATAAAACCACCATTTTGCACTGAAGACATCTCAAGAATTCTTCCTTGGCCATCGGCTCTGGACCTCACCTCTTTCCAAAAACTACATAGTAGTGACTAATTACTGCATCCCCTTGAGGATCGACTGACTACAGCTGCCTCAGTGAATGTGCCCATCCACACACACTGGGCTTCGTCATGGGGTCTGTGCACCTTCGGCTTAGCTAGGTCTTGCCGGGGGCTGGGCCAGGTCCCATCAGTGACAGCGACACAAGACATCTCGTCCCGACCCACACCCTGACCATCAGTCGGTGTTGTCTCACAT
>NW_027403785.1:0-2687 GCF_003265705.2 Callorhinus ursinus
CCGAGGCGATATTCAGGAGGATAGACGGCGGGGGAGGGGGCCTCCGTCGGCCGCTTCTGGCAAGTGCTAGAGCTGCGGAGCACAAAATCAGAACTTTCAGAAGCGGGCTCCACTGAGGGACGTCGCTCCAGTGGCTAAGCGGGGGGTGGAACCCTCGCGGGACAGTGTGGTCTCAGGACCCTCAGGGTCACAGAAAGACCAGGGGTGCCTGAGTGCAGCAGAGCTCCCAGGTATTGGAGCCGGGAAGCCAGCTGCAGAGATGGAGCCAAGGCATGGGCTCTCAGCTCGGGGTTGCCATAAACTGTGATCCGCGGCCCAGTCGGGCTACTGCTCCTCCAGCAGGGACCCAACAAGCAGCACAGCTGGGGAGACTCCCCTTCCTCCTCCAGGAGGAGCGGTGCGGGAGCCCACCGCAGGGATCTGCTGGGTTTGGAGACTCCACACGGGGTCGGGTGCCAGAGATAGAAACGCTCGATCACAGGCCAGGTGAGCACGGAGTGCGGTCGGAGACCGGGGAGACGGGAGTGACTGCTTTTCTCTGGGGGCACACTGAGGAGCGGGGCCCCGAGTTCTCAGCTCCTCCGGGCGGAGATTGGGAGGCCACCATTTTCACCCTGGTCCTCCAAAGCTGTACCGAGAGCTTGCAGGGAACAAAAGCTCCTGAGAGCAAACCGGAGCAGCTTGCTTAGCTTGGACTCACAAGAGCGGGGCAATTCCGCCTCCGGCAAAGACATTTGGGAACCATGGCAACAGGCCCCTCCCCCAGAAGATCAGCACAAACAGCCAGCAAACCAAGACCAGGTTTACCGATCAAGGAGAATGGGAGAACTCCAGCGCTAGGGGAATACTGCACATAGAATTCATGACTTTTTTACCATAATTCATTAGTTTTTCAAAGTTAATTTTTTTAACTGTTTTTTTTAATTTTTCTTTTTCCCTTTTTCAAACAACATCTTATCAATCCCTTTTTTAAAAAAAAATTTATTTTTCATTTTTAGAGTCATATTTTTATCCCTTCATAGTAGTTACCCTTATTTTTGGCATATATATATAAGTTGTCCTCTCTTTAAAATTTTGAGATACAATTTCTTCTAACAGATCAAAATATACCCTAAATCACTAGTGTATGGCTTTGTTCTAGTCTCCTGCCTGATCACATTCTCTCCCTTTTTTTTCCTTTTTTTTCTTTTTTCATCTTCTTCTTTCTTTTTAAAAACTACTTCTTATCTTATCAATTCCTTCTATAAAATCTTTTATAATTTTCATGTTTACAGTCATCTGCCATCCCTTCATTGTATCAACCCTTATTTTGTACATATATAAGTCTTTCTTCCTTTAAAATTTTAGCAGGCACTTTCTTCTAACAGACCAAAATATGCCCAAAAGCTAGTGTGCGGCACTGATCTATGCACTAGCCTGATCATATTTGATCATATTCTGTTTTTTTTTGTTTTGTTCTGTTTTTGTTTGTTTTTATCTTTTTCTTTTTCCTTTTTTTTTTTTCCTCTTCTTTCTTTCCCTTTCTTGTCCCCTGGTTTCAGGTCTTTTCTGATTTGTATAGAGTATATTTGTTGGAGACATTGTTAACCTGTTAGCATTCTGTTCTCTCATTCATCTGTTCTCCTCTGGACAAAATGACAAGATGAAAAAAATCACCTCAGCTAAAAGAACAAGAGGTAGTACCGTCTGCCAGGGACCTACTCAATACTGACATTAGTATGATGTCGGACCTAGAGTTCAGAATCATGACTTTAAAGATACTAGCTGGGCTTGAAAAAAGTGTGGAAGTTATTAGAGAAACCTTTTCTGGAGAAATAAAAGAACTAAAATCCAACCAAGTTGAAATCAAAAAGGCTATTAATGAGGTGCAATCAAAAATGGGGGCACTAACTGCTAGGATAAATGAGGCAGAAGAAAGAATCAGCGATATAGAAGACCAAATGACGGAAAATAAAGAGGCTGAGAAAAAGAGAGATACACAACTACAGGATCACGAGGGCAGAATTCGAGAGATAAGCTATACGATAAGACGAAACAACATTAGAATAATTGGGATCCCAGAAGAAGAAGAAAGAGAGAGAGGGGCAGAAGGTATATTGGAGCAAATAATAGCAGAGAACTTCCCTAATGTGGGGAAGGAAACAGGCATCAAAATCCAGGAGGCACAGAGAACCCCTCTCAAAATCAATAAAAATAGGTCAACACCCCGACATCTAATAGTAAAACTTACGAGTCTCAGAGACAAAGAGAAAATCCTGAAAGCAGCTCGGGAGAAGAGACATGGAACGACAGATGTTGGCAGGGATGTGGAGAAAGGGGAACCCTCCTACACTGTTGGTGGGAATGCAAGCTGGTGCAACCACTCTGGAAAACAGTATGGAGGTTCCTCAAACAGTTGAAATTAGAGCTACCGTTTGATCCAGCAATTGCACTACTGGGTATTTACCACAAAGATGCAAATGTAGGGACCCGAAGTGGTACGTGTACCCCAATGTTTATAGCAGCAATGTCCACAATAGCCAAACTGTGGAAAGAGCCAAGATGTCCATCGACAGATGAATGGATAAAGAAGATGTGGTATATATACACAATGGAATATTATGCAGCCATCAAAAGGAATGAGATCTTGCCATTTGCAACGACGTGGATGGAACTGGAGGGTGTTATGCTGAGTGAAATAAGTCAAT